>NC_091224.1:7814748-7842248 GCF_040958095.1 Procambarus clarkii | reverse complement strand
GACCACACTACAGTACTGTGGACCACACTACAGTACTGGGGAGGACCACACTACAGTACTGTGGACCACACTACAGTACTGTGGACCACACTACAGTACTGGGGAGGACCACACTACAGTACTGTGGACCACACTACAGTACTGGGGAGGACCACACTACAGTACTGTAGACCACACTACAGTACTGTGGACCACACTACAGTACTGTGGACCACACTACAGTACTGTGGACCACACTACAGTACTGTGGACCACACTACAGTACTGTGGACCACACTACAGTACTGGGGAGGACCACACTACAGTACTGTGGACCACACTACAGTACTGGGGAGGACCACACTACAATACTGTGGACCACACTACAGTACTGTGGACCACACTACAGTACTGTGGACCACACTACAGTACTGGGGACCACACTACAGTACTGGGGAGGACCACACTACAGTACTGGGGAGGACCACACTACAGTACTGGGGAGGACCACACTACAGTACTGGGGAGGACCACACTACAGTACTGGGGAGGACCACACTACAGTACTGGGGAGGACCACACTACAGTACTGGGGAGGACCACACTACAGTACTGTGGACCACACTACAGTACTGTGGACCACACTACAGTACTGTGGACCACACTACAGTACTGGGGACCACACTACAGTACTGTGGACCACACTACAGTACTGGGGACCACACTACAGTACTGTGGACCACACTACAGTACTGGGGACCACACTACAGTACTGGGGAGGACCACACTACAGTACTGGGGAGGACCACACTACAGTACTGGGGACCACACTACAGTACTGGGGAGGACCACACTACAGTACTGTGGACCACACTACAGTACTGGGGACCACACTACAGTACTGGGGAGGACCACACTACAGTACTGGGGACCACACTACAGTACTGGGGAGGACCACACTACAGTACTGTGGACCACACTACAGTACTGTGGACCACACTACAGTACTGGGGAGGACCACACTACAGTACTGGGGAGGACCACACTACAGTACTGTGGACCACACTACAGTACTGTGGACCACACTTCAGTACTCTGGACCACACTACAGTACTGTGGACCACACTACAGTACTGTGGACCACACTACAGTACTGTGGACCACACTACAGTACTGGGGACCACACTACAGTACTGTGGACCACTCTACAGTACTGTGAACCACACTACAGTACTGGGGAGGACCACACTACAGTACTGGGGAGGACCACACTACAGTACTGGGGACCACACTACAGTACTGTGGACCACACTACAGTACTGTGAACCACACTACAGTACTGGGGAGGACCACACTACAGTACTGTGAACCACACTACAGTACTGTGAACCACACTACAGTACTGTGAACCACAGTACTCTCAGTATTCTCGGCACATTGAGTGCTCTCGGATCAACCAATATATTTCTCCTCTTGTACAATATATTTAACAGTAACACAAGAATGTATCGGCAAATACAATATTTCAGACCATCTTACAGCTGTAAATGTTCTCAAGCTTCGTACATTAACTGTCCACTTTCATGTTCTTTCCTTATAGCGTCCCACGGTCAGACCTTATAGCGTCCCACGGTCAGACCTTATAGCGTCCCACGGTCAGACCTTATAGCGTGCCACGGTCAGACCTTATAGCGTCCCACGGTCAGACCTTATAGCGTGCCACGGTCAGACCTTATAGCGTCCCACGGTCAGACCTTATTGCGTGCCACGGTCAGACCTTATAGCGTCCCACGGTCAGACCTTATAGCGTGCCACGGTCAGACCTTATAGCGTCCCACGGTCAGACCTTATAGCGTCCCACGGTCAGACCTTATAGCGTCCCACGGTCAGACCTTATAGCGTCCCACGGTCAGACCTTATAGCGTCCCACGGACAGACCTTATAGCGTGCCACGGTCAGACCTTATAGCGTCCCACGGACAGACCTTATAGCGTGCCACGGTCAGACCTTATAGCGTCCCACGGACAGACCTTATAGCGTGCCACGGTCAGACCTTATAGCGTGCCACGGTCAGACCTTATAGCGTCCCACGGACAGACCTTATAGCGTGCCACGGTCAGACCTTATAGCGTCCCACGGTCAGACCTTATTGCGTGCCACGGTCAGACCTTATAGCGTCCCACGGTCAGACCTTATAGCGTCCCACGGTCAGACCTTATAGCGTCCCACGGTCAGACCTTATAGCGTCCCACGGTCAGACCTTATAGCGTCCCACGGTCAGACCTTATAGCGTCCCACGGTCAGACCTTATAGCGTCCCACGGTCAGACCTTATAGCGTCCCACGGTCAGACCTTATAGCGTCCCACGGTCAGACCTTATAGCGTCCCACGGTCAGACCTTATAGCGTCCCACGGTCAGACCTTATAGCGTCCCACGGTCAGACCTTATAGCGTCCCACGGTCAGACCTTATAGCGTGCCACGGTCAGACCTTATAGCGTGCCACGGTCAGACCTTATAGCGTGCCACGGTCAGACCTTATAGCGTCCCACGGTCAGACCTTATAGCGTCCCACGGTCAGACCTTATAGCGTCCCACGGTCAGACCTTATAGCGTGCCACGGTCAGACCTTATAGCGTGCCACGGTCAGACCTTATAGCGTGCCACGGTCAGACCTTATAGCGTGCCACGGTCAGACCTTATAGCGTGCCACGGTCAGACCTTATAGCGTCCCACGGTCAGACCTTATAGCGTCCCACGGTCAGACCTTATAGCGTCCCACGGTCAGACCTTATAGCGTCCCACGGTCAGACCTTATAGCGTCCCACGGTCAGACCTTATAGCGTCCCACGGTCAGACCTTATAGCGTCCCACGGTCAGACCTTATAGCGTCCCACGGTCAGACCTTATAGCGTCCCACGGTCAGACCTTATAGCGTGCCACGGTCAGACCTTATAGCGTGCCACGGTCAGACCTTATAGCGTGCCACGGTCAGACCTTATAGCGTGCCACGGTCAGACCTTATAGCGTGCCACGGTCAGACCTTATAGCGTGCCACGGTCAGACCTTATAGCGTCCCACGGTCAGACCTTATAGCGTCCCACGGTCAGAAATTATAGCGTGCCACGGTCAGACCTTATAGCGTGCCACGGTCAGACCTTATAGCGTCCCACGGTCAGACCTTATAGCGTGCCACGGTCAGACCTTATAGCGTGCCACGGTCAGACCTTATAGCGTCCCACGGTCAGACCTTATAGCGTCCCACGGTCAGACCTTATAGCGTCCCACGGTCAGACCTTATAGCGTCCCACGGTCAGACCTTATAGCGTGCCACGGTCAGACCTTATAGCGTCCCACGGTCAGACCTTATAGCGTCCCACGGTCAGACCTTATAGCGTGCCACGGTCAGACCTTATAGCGTGCCACGGTCAGACCTTATAGCGTGCCACGGTCAGACCTTATAGCGTGCCACGGTCAGACCTTATAGCGTGCCACGGTCAGACCTTATAGCGTGCCACGGTCAGACCTTATAGCGTGCCACGGTCAGACCTTATAGCGTCCCATGGTCAGACCTTATAGCGTCCCACGGTCAGACCTTATAGCGTCCCACGGTCAGGCCTTATAGCGTCCCACGGTCAGGCCTTATAGCGTCCCACGGTCAGGCCTTATAGCGTCCCACGGTCAGACCTTATAGCGTCCCACGGTCAGACCTTATAGCGTGCCACGGTCAGACCTTATAGCGTGCCACGGTCAGACCTTATAGCGTGCCACGGTCAGACCTTATAGCGTGCCACGGTCAGACCTTATAGCGTGCCACGGTCAGACCTTATAGCGTGCCACGGTCAGACCTTATAGCGTGCCACGGTCAGGACCTTATAGCGTGCCACGGTCAGACCTTATAGCGTGCCACGGTCAGACCTTATAGCGTGCCACGGTCAGACCTTATAGCGTGCCACGGTCAGACCTTATAGCGTGCCACGGTCAGACCTTATAGCGTGCCACGGTCAGACCTTATAGCGTGCCACGGTCAGACCTTATAGCGTGCCACGGTCAGACCTTATAGCGTGCCACGGTCAGACCTTATAGCGTGCCACGGTCAGACCTTATAGCGTGCCACGGTCAGACCTTATAGCGTGCCACGGTCAGACCTTATAGCGTGCCACGGTCAGACCTTATAGCGTGCCACGGTCAGACCTTATAGCGTGCCACGGTCAGACCTTATAGCGTGCCACGGTCAGACCTTATAGCGTGCCACGGTCAGACCTTATAGCGTGCCACGGTCAGACCTTATAGCGTGCCACGGTCAGACCCTATAGCGTGCCACGGTCAGACCCTATAGCGTGCCACGGTCAGACCTTATAGCGTGCCACGGTCAGACCTTATAGCGTGCCACGGTCAGACCTTATAGCGTGCCACGGTCAGACCTTATAGCGTGCCACGGTCAGACCTTATAGCGTCCCACGGTCAGACCTTATAGCGTCCCACGGTCAGACCTTATAGCGTCCCACGGTCAGACCTTATAGCGTGCCACGGTCAGACCTTATAGCGTCCCACGGTCAGACCTTATAGCGTGCCCACGGTCAGACCTTATAGCGTGCCACGGTCAGACCTTATAGCGTCCCCACGGTCAGACCTTATAGCGTGCCACGGTCAGACCTTATAGCGTCCCACGGTCAGACCTTATAGCGTCCCACGGTCAGACCTTATAGCGTGCCACGGGCAGACCTTATAGCGTGCCACGGGCAGACCTTAATAGCGTCCCACGGTCAGACCTTATAGCGTCCCACGGTCAGACCTTATAGCGTCCCACGGTCAGACCTTATAGCGTCCCACGGTCAGACCTTATAGCGTGCCACGGTCAGACCTTATAGCGTGCCCACGGTCAGACCTTATAGCGTCCCACGGTCAGACCTTATAGCGTGCCCACGGTCAGACCTTATAGCGTGCCACGGTCAGACCTTATAGCGTGCCACGGTCAGACCTTATAGCGTCCCACGGTCAGACCTTATAGCGTGCCCACGGTCAGACCTTATAGCGTGCCACGGTCAGACCTTATAGCGTGCCACGGTCAGACCTTATAGCGTGCCACGGTCAGACCTTATAGCGTCCCACGGTCAGACCTTATAGCGTGCCACGGTCAGACCTTATAGCGTGCCACGGTCAGACCTTATAGCGTGCCACGGTCAGACCTTATAGCGTGCCACGGTCAGACCTTATAGCGTCCCACGGTCAGACCTTATAGCGTGCCACGGTCAGACCTTATAGCGTGCCACGGTCAGACCTTATAGCGTGCCACGGTCAGACCTTATAGCGTGCCCACGGTCAGACCTTATAGCGTGCCCACGGTCAGACCTTATAGCGTCCACGGTCAGACCTTATAGCGTCCCACGGTCAGACCTTATAGCGTGCCACGGTCAGACCTTATAGCGTCCACGGTCAGACCTTATAGCGTCCCACGGTCAGACCTTATAGCGTGCCACGGTCAGACCTTATAGCGTGCCACGGTCAGACCTTATAGCGTGCCACGGTCAGACCTTATAGCGTCCCACGGTCAGACCTTATAGCGTCCCACGGTCAGACCTTATAGCGTCCACGGTCAGACCTTATAGCGTGCCCACGGTCAGACCTTATAGCGTCCCACGGTCAGACCTTATAGCGTCCCACGGTCAGACCTTATAGCGTCCCACGGTCAGACCTTATAGCGTCCCACGGTCAGACCTTATAGCGTCCCACGGTCAGACCTTATAGCGTCCCACGGTCAGACCTTATAGCGTCCCACGGTCAGACCTTATAGCGTGCCACGGTCAGACCTTATAGCGTGCCCACGGTCAGACCTTATAGCGTGCCACGGTCAGACCTTATAGCGTGCCCACGGTCAGACCTTATAGCGTCCCACGGTCAGACCTTATAGCGTCCCACGGTCAGACCTTATAGCGTCCCACGGTCAGACCTTATAGCGTCCCACGGTCAGACCTTATAGCGTCCCACGGTCAGACCTTATAGCGTGCCACGGTCAGACCTTATAGCGTGCCACGGTCAGACCTTATAGCGTCCCACGGTCAGACCTTATAGCGTCCCACGGTCAGACCTTATAGCGTCCCACGGTCAGACCTTATAGCGTGCCACGGTCAGACCTTAAAGCGTGCCACGGTCAGACCTTATAGCGTGCCACGGTCAGACCTTATAGCGTGCCACGGTCAGACCTTATAGCGTGCCACGGTCAGACCTTATAGCGTGCCACGGTCAGACCTTATAGCGTGCCACGGTCAGACCTTATAGCGTGCCACGGTCAGACCTTATAGCGTGCCACGGTCAGACCTTATAGCGTGCCACGGTCAGACCTTATAGCGTGCCACGGTCAGACCTTATAGCGTGCCACGGTCAGACCTTATAGCGTCCCACGGTCAGACCTTATAGCGTCCCACGGACAGACCTTATAGCGTCCCACGGACAGACCTTATAGCGTCCCACGGACAGACCTTATAGCGTGCCACGGTCAGACCTTATAGCGTGCCACGGTCAGACCTTATAGCGTGCCACGGTCAGACCTTATAGCGTGCCACGGTCAGACCTTATAGCGTGCCACGGTCAGACCTTATAGCGTGCCACGGTCAGACCTTATAGCGTCCCACGGTCAGACCTTATAGCGTCCCACGGTCAGACCTTATAGCGTCCCACGGTCAGACCTTATAGCGTCCCACGGACAGACCTTATAGCGTCCCACGGTCAGACCTTATAGCGTCCCACGGACAGACCTTATAGCGTCCCACGGACAGACCTTATAGCGTCCCACGGACAGACCTTATAGCGTCCCACGGACAGACCTTATAGCGTGCCACGGTCAGACCTTATAGCGTCCCACGGTCAGACCTTATAGCGTCCCACGGTCAGACCTTATAGCGTCCCACGGTCAGACCTTATAGCGTGCCACGGTCAGACCTTATAGCGTCCCACGGTCAGACCTTATAGCGTGCCACGGTCAGACCTTATAGCGTGCCACGGTCAGACCTTATAGCGTGCCACGGTCAGACCTTATAGCGTGCCACGGTCAGACCTTATAGCGTGCCACGGTCAGACCTTATAGCGTGCCACGGTCAGACCTTATAGCGTCCCACGGTCAGACCTTATAGCGTACCACGGTCAGACCTTATAGCGTCCCACGGTCAGACCTTATAGCGTCCCACGGACAGACCTTATAGCGTCCCACGGACAGACCTTATAGCGTCCCACGGACAGACCTTATAGCGTCCCACGGCTCTTTCTTACTGGGCAATATCCAGGACGAGTCACACATGTTGATGAAGAGCATTTTAATATGTGCACAATGGCTGTGTAGTGTGCAATATTGCTCAGTTACCGCTGACAACCGCACACCACTCACCGGCTCTCTCTCCAGCCTCCATTTGGGCCGATAACATTAAGTTTTGACTAACCGAATTCGAACGAACCCCAGTGACACGTTGTAGGTGGTGATGTCACGTTGTAGGTGGTGATGTCACGTTGTAGGTGGTGATGTCACGTTGTAGGTGGTGATGTCACGTTGTAGGTGGTGATGTCCCGTTGTAGGTGGTGACGTCACGTTGTAGGTGGTGACGTCACGTTGTAGGTGGTGATGTCACGTTGTAGGTGGTGATGTCACGTTGTAGGTGGTGATGTCACGTTGTAGGTGGTGATGTCACGTTGTAGGTGGTGATGTCACGTTGTAGGTGGTGATGTCACGTTGTAGGTGGTGATGTCACGTTGTAGGTGGTGACGTCACGTTGTAGGTGGTGACGTCACGTTGTAGGTGGTGACGTCACGTTGTAGGTGGTGACGTCACGTTGTAGGTGGTGACGTCACGTTGTAGGTGGTGACGTCACGTTGTAGGTGGTGATGTCACGTTGTAGGTGGTGATGTCACGTTGTAGGTGGTGATGTCACACTGTAGGTGGTGACACGTTGTAGATCACCACACTGTAAGTGGTGATGACACGTTGTAGATCACCACACTGTATATGGTGATGTCACACTGTAAGTGGTGTTGTCACACTGTAAGTGGTGGTGACACGTTATGAGTGGAGGTACTTGCCCACTTACCCATCAGTACTTACCGTCACTGTGTGTCGGGAGAGAGGTGTAGCTCCTTGTCTTCATCATTGTAGCCTTGCTGAACCTGCTGCTCTACAACTCTACTGTCAACAGTTTCAAAACGAATAAAAAATATCAAATCAAATTATAAACAAACCTTAAAATAAGTTTACTGATGTGGGTTCCATGAATTGTTTCTTTCGTTCTGTCAACCTTTTAACCACCAGTAAACTGTTCATGCATTTCCTTTCTTTTGTTCAACTCATTCAACTGAACTCAGCCAATTTTTCAGCTCATAAGTGGAAGCCAGCATCCACTTGTGTCCTCTTGTCCTCTTTTTCTCGCAACTTGAAAACGCTACCCTTGTCCACTTTGTATATTTTCGTCAGTATCTTGTATATTGAGATCATATCCAATCTAGGTTTTCTGTCCTCTGGAGTTATATGATCTCATTTCGTTAGTCAAGCATCATAGGTGATGCTTGGTTGTGACAGGTGGTTGTGACAGTTGGTTGTGACAGTTGGTTGTGACAGGTGGTTGTGACGGGTGGTTGTGACAGTTGGTTGTGACGGGTGGTTGTGACAGTTGGTTGTGACAGTTGGTTGTGACAGTTGGTTGTGACAGTTGGTTGTGACAGGTGGTTGTGACAGTTGGTTGTGACAGGTGGTTGTGACAGTTGGTTGTGACAGTTGGTTGTGACGGGTGCTTGTGACAGGTGGTTGTGACGGGTGGTTGTGACGGGTGGTTGTGACGGGTGGTTGTGACGGGTGGTTGTGACAGTTGGTTGTGACAGGTGGTTGTGACAGGTGGTTGTGACACGTGGTTGTGACAGTTGGTTGTGACAGGTGGTTGTGACAGGTGGTTGTGACGGGTGGTTGTGACGGGTGGTTGTGACAGTTGGTTGTGACGGGTGGTTGTGACAGGTGGTTGTGACAGTTGGTTGTGACACGTGGTTGTGACAGTTGGTTGTGACGGGTGGTTGTGACGGGTGGTTGTGACAGTTGGTTGTGACGGGTGGTTGTGACAGGTGGTTGTGACAGGTGGTTGTGACAGGTGGTTGTGACAGGTGGTTGTGACAGTTGGTTGTGACAGGTGGTTGTGACAGGTGGTTGTGACAGGTGGTTGTGACAGGTGGTTGTGACAGATGGTTGTGACAGGTGGTTGTGACAGATGGTTGTGACAGATGGTTGTGACAGGTGGTTGTGACAGGTGGTTGTGACAGGTGGTTGTGACAGGTGGTTGTGACAGGTGGTTGTGACAGTTGGTTGTGACAGGTGGTTGTGACAGGTGGTTGTGACAGGTGGTTGTGACAGGTGGTTGTGACAGTTGGTTGTGACAGATGGTTGTGACAGATGGTTGTGACAGGTGGTTGTGACAGTTGTTGTGACAGTTGGTTGTGACAGGTGGTTGTGACAGGTGGTTGTGACTGATGGTTGTGACAGGTGGTTGTGACAGGTGGTTGTGACAGGTGGTTGTGACAGATGGTTGAGACAGACGGTTGTGACAGACGGTTGTGACAGATGGTTGAGACAGATGGTTGTGACGGGTTGTGGTGACGGGTTGTGATGACGGATAGTTAGGAAGGCAGGCGTCAACTAATGGCAGTAGTTAATTGTTGTAAAGGGTCAGGAGGCAAATAATGGCAGCCGTGAGAGGTGTTAATTGGGCAGGTGACAACTAGTTATTAGCGGTAGGTAGTTGTAAGTGGTTAGGTGACAACTCCTGGTAGTGGGGGTGACGGTATTGGTGCAGACGGTAAATAATTGTATCTGTGAGCGGTGGTGCAGAGAACAATGGTCAAGGGGGGGGGGGGGGTAGGGAAGGGGTGATTAATATGCAGGGGGGGAGGGGGTCATTACTATGCAGGAGGAGGCTGGAGCGGAAGCAATTACCTAACATCTCTTAATACGATTAGTGAAGCATTAAGACAGTGGAGCGTCGAGGAGGAATGTTGAACCACCAGGGAATGTTAAGGAGGAAGTGAAGGAAGACGACAATGGGCAGGGAGAGAGAAAGAGAGAGAGAGACGAGAACCAACTTCCCTTAGCTCCGACCTCAGCTACACTGACCATGATGGAGTTTCACGGTAGAAACTTCACCAATCCCATGACCCAGATGAAGCAACTCCCATGTATATCCACCCACCATACTCATTCATATATTTATCCAAACTACACCCTAATCAATCCAGCGATCTCAATTATCCAATTTACACTAATTGTTTCGTGTTCTATTTTGTGTTAATATATGTAAAATAACAAGTACATATTTTTCGTTATAACACTTTATCCATTTATAATCTTTATTCATGTCGCGCCTGAGCTTGCGAAGTGATGAAAGTGTATAATTAGTGGTGAACTAAGGTTAATGAACCTTACTGTAACACCCCCACCAGGTGTTGTGACGGAGCCAGTAGCATGAGGCAGTGTAACACGTGACCCATGGTGAGGGGCAGAGTATTAGTGCGTTGGTGCATGAGCGCGGGCATGCGCGGGGGTCACAGTGTGATGTCAGGTCAAGGAGGTTAAGAGGCAAAGGGTGAGACGACACAACCATGTTAACTGTGAGCTGAAGACGACACAACCATGTTAACTGTCAACTGAAGACGACACAACCATGTTAACTGTCAACTGAAGACGACACAACCATGTTAACTGTCAGCTGAAGACGACACAACCATGTTAACTGTCAGTTGACGACGACACAACCATGTTAACTGTCAACTGAAGACGACACAACCATGTTAACTGTCAGGTGAAGACGACACAACCATGTTAACTGTCAACTGAAGACGACACAACCATGTTAACTGTCAGCTGAAGACGACACAACCATGTTAACTGTCAGCTGAAGACGACACAACCATGTTAACTGTCAGCTGAAGACGACACAACCATGTTAACTGTCAGTTGAAGACGACACAACCATGTTAACTGTCAACTGAAGACGACACAAACATGTTAACTGTCAGGTGAAGACGACACAACCATGTTAACTGTCAGGTGAAGACGACACAACCATGTTAACTGTCAACTGAAGACGACACAACCATGTTAACTGTCAGGTGAAGACGACACAACCATGTTAACTGTCAGGTGAAGACGACACAACCATGTTAACTGTCAGCTGAAGACGACACAACCATGTTAACTGTCAACTGAAGACGACACAAACATGTTAACTGTCAGTTGAAGACGACACAACCATGTTAACTGTCAGTTGAAGACGACACAACCATGTTAACTGTCAACTGAAGACGACACAACCATGTTAACTGTCAGCTGAAGACGACACAACCATGTTAACTGTCAGGTGAAGACGACACAACCATGTTAACTGTCAGGTGAAGACGACACAACCATGTTAACTGTCAACTGAAGACGACACAAACATGTTAACTGTCAGTTGAAGACGACACAACCATGTTAACTGTCAGTTGAAGACGACACAACCATGTTAACTGTCAGGTGAAGACGACACAACCATGTTAACTGTCAGTTGAAGACGACACAACCATGTTAACTGTCAGGTGAAGACGACACAACCATGTTAACTGTCAGCTGAAGACGACACAACCATGTTAACTGTCAGCTGAAGACGACACAAGCAGCAGAAGAGCTGTGGCGTCAACGTTGTGGCCTCCTGGCAGCAAGTGTCGCCGACTGGGTCAGGTGGACACGCACATGTTTAGGGATTATCTGAAGACCCTTTGGGGCCATCCACAGTGTGGTGGGTAAAGGCGCTTACTCCAGTCAAGCTCCACGCCTTGGAGCTTGACAGTCGCTCTGGCTGGCGACAGTCAGCTCTGCGGCAGGAGGACTAGGAGGACCAGCTCCTGGCGAGGCTTCGAAGTATAAGTGGAGCTGTGATGTCTTAAGTACATGTCATTGGTGTAGAGGGGGAGCAGTAAGGCACGGAGAAACCGTAACCGCTCGGGTCTTCTGTTTGTGCCTGAAGGGTCGAGCTGTTAGCTCCTGGAACCCGGTTTTTATCTGCCGGTTGGCTTGTGTTGTTCTCCCGACCGGATGTTATATATCATATCTGCTACAAATATGTCTGTACCCCCCCCCATCTCCCCCCCCCCCCCACACACACACACATAGATACACACATACAAAAAAAAGAGCTGTAGTAGTAATAGGTGTTATGGAAGAAGAAGGGACCACAAGGGAAAAATGGAGAACTAAGGACAAAGTTGCAGTGGCAGGGATACTAAAGGAGATAGGAATGGAAGGGGCTGAATGAGACATGGAACAGTTTTTTCGGATTGGCCAGTACAAGAAAGAGATTGATGAAGGTAGTATTCAGAACGAGGGCACCAAAGAGGACATACTAGTAAAGAACAGCAAACTGAAAAATGCAAGGAATTACAGAGAGGTATACCTTCAGAGGGACATGACCAGGGACGAGATAATAAGGGCAGCAGATGAAAGGAAAAGGCGCAGGGAGAGAGGGCTCCAACCCAGCAATCCCAGAGGAGAGTGGAGAACCCCAATCCAGCAATTCACGAACCCCAGAGGGGACTGCAACACCCCAGCCCACCACCCCATAGGGCTCCTCCCCCCATCCCCAGCACAAATCCTTCCCTTCCCCTGCACAATGCCCACAATATTACCCAAATCCTCCCTTCCCCCTTACCTTGAGTATTCCCTGCTTTCCCATTCACTTGTCTTCTTCCTGCCCTAGGCAGGCCGAGGCAAGACCTAAGCCCTCCATCCCCCACTCCACCTGTCAACTACACCACAGGAGGGCGTGTCCTCTCCCCAAGCAATTCCTGCCTCCTCACCCCCAGGCCTTCTTCCTGTCCCAAGCAGGCCTGAGCAAGACCTAATCCCTCCATCCCCAACTCTACCTCCCCCTGAACTCCTGGCAACTACCTCACAGGAGGATGAGCCTACCCAAGTAGCAATGACCATGGTACAACTTCCTACACTTGTGGGGAGTGAGGGTGAAAATTGATATAGGAAAGTGAGCTTCAAGGTAATGTACTCAAACATTGATGGGATTACCAATAAAGCAAGTGAACTGGCAGAAAGGGGGCAAGAAGAAAACCCAGATGTAATAGGACTCACAAAAACAAAATTGTCAGGAGTTATAACAGACACTGTGTTTCCAAAGGACTACTATATAGTAGGGAAAGAAAGGGAAGGGAGAGGAGGTGGAGTGGCGGCCCTGCTGATAAGGAAGGACTGGAGTTTTGATGAGATGGAAATTCTGGGCTGTGATGGGTTCAGAGATTACATAACAGGAACTATAACAATGGGTGGACCTAAAAAAATAGTGGCAGTCATTTACAACCCTCCTCTAAATAACAGAAGACCCAGACAGGAGTTTGAGAGGAACAACATGGCAACCAATAATATAATAGAGAGAGCAGCTTCAGTTGCCTGCAGGAATGGCTCCAGACTCTTAATCATGGGTGATTTCAACCATGGAAATATAGACTGGGAAAATGGGGGTCCCACACGGTGGTGCAGATTCATGGAGAGCTAAACTCTTGGAAGTGGCAACAAGGAATTTTCTGAGCCAGCAAGTCAGGGAACCCACAAGAGTGAGAGGCAATGATGAACCAGCCAGACTCGACTTGATATTTACCCTGAATGAGTCAGAAATAAAGGATGTCAAAGCTGAAGCCCCCATAGGAAGGAGTGACCACAGTGTACTGACTTTTAAGTACTTGGTGGAGGTAGGGATATCTTATCCAAGGATGGGATCAGAAGGGAAAAAAACTAAATTACCAAAGAGGAAAATATGACAAGATGAGGCACTTCCTCAGGGGAATACCATGGGAAACAGAACTTAGAGACAAGACTGTACAGGAAATGATGGATTTTGTCACCCAGAAGTGCCAGGAAGCTGCAGACAGTTTTATCCCGGTCCAAAAGGAGAAAAACGAAAAACATTAAAATCCACGGTTTAACCAGAAATGTAAGGTAGCGAAGCAACTCAGTAAGAGAACATGGAGAAACTACAGATATAACAGAACACCGGAGAGCAGGGAGAGATACCAGAGGGCCAGAAATGAGTACCTCAGAGTGAGGAGGGAAACAGTCAGTATGAAAATGACATTGCAAGTAAAGCCAAGAACCAACCAAAGCTACTCCACAGCCACATCAGGAGGAAAACAGCAGTGAAGGAACAAGTGATGAAACTGAAAAAGGGTAGAACAGATACACAGAGAATGACAAGGAGGTGTGTAAAGAACTCGACAAGAGATTCCAGAAAGTTTTCACAATAGAACAAGGAGAAACCCCTACACTAAATGAAGAGGCAAACCAGGCAACCTTGGAGGAATTTGACCTTACCAGTGATGAGGTCAAAAGTTCTGTTGGAGCTTCTTTTTTTTTGCAGGGATATTCTTGCGTGGGAACTGAACCTCTGGCTGGCCCACTAAGTGTTGCTTGCTTCAGTTTTATTTGGGTGGAGTATGAGTATTTATGACTCGTATGGTCGCTTCAGTAACATTTTGCCATGTGTTTTTAACAACTTCTTCTCTGTTGAATCTAGGTTGAAATCTTAATGGGTTTGAAACTGTGCACTGTGTTAGATAATGTTCCAGTGATCTGTCGGGCATTTCTCCACAGAGCTGACATTTCCTATCATCTTCCGGAACCTGTGAGCCTATTTCCCATGCACATGGGTATCCAAGCCTGATGCGATGTAAGTGTACTTTTGTTGCTCTACTGCTCCCTTTCATCAAACTAAGTGGCTCGTAGTTGGTTGAATTCTTGTACCAACCTGCAGATCCTGATGTTGCAACTGCTGTGTTGTCACTGTACATCTTTTGCATTGCTATGTTTCTAATTACTTTCTTAATCTGTGATAGATGTTGGAGCTGGATGTGACAAAGGCTGTTAGGCCTGACAGAATCTCACCATGGATACTAAAGGAAGGCGCAGAAGCACTAAGTGTGTCACTCTCTATGGTGTATAGCAGATCACTGGAAACAGGAGACTTACCAGACATTTGGAAGACAGCTAACGTAGTCCCAATAAACAAGAAGGGTGACAGGCAAGAGACACTAAACTACAGGCCAGTTTCCGTAACTTGTATACCATGCAAGGTGATGAAGATCGCGAAGAAAATGCTTGTAGAGCAACTGGAAGGAAATAGCTTTGTAACACAACACTAACTTGGGGTTCAGAGATGGTAATAGATGGTTCTATTAAACCTCACAGGTTTAATAGAATTCTATGACCAGACAACAAAAATTAGGCAGGAAAGAGAAGGGTGGGCAGACTACATTTTCCTGGACTGCCAGAAAGCCTTTGACACAATATCCCCTAAAAGGCTGTTAAAAAAGTTGGAGCAACAGGCAGGGGTAAAAGAGAAGGTGCTACAGTGGATAAGGGAGTACTTAAGCAACAGGAAAGAGCGAGTAACTGTGAGGGGGGGGGGGGGGAGACATTAAAGTGGCGAGATGTCACCAGCGGAGTTCCACAGGATTCAGTACTTGGACCCATCCTGTTTTAATATATGTAAACGATCTTCCGGAGGGTATAGACCCCTTCCTCTCAATGTTTGCTGATGATGCAAAAATTATGAGAAGAATCAAGGCAGATGAAGATAGTCAGACACTACAGGACCACCAGGACAAATTGGAGGAATGGTCTAGAAAATGGCTGCTAATGTTCAACTCAGGAAAGTGTAAAGTAATGAAATTAAGCGAAGGGAGCAGGAGGCTGAACACAAGGTACCATCTGGAAGGTGAAATCCTTCAAGAGTTAAATAGAGAGAAAGATCTGGATTTGATATCACACCGAACCTGTCCCCAGAGACCCTCATCAAAAGGGTATCATCAGCGGCATATGCTAGGTTGGCCAACATAAGAACTGCCTTTAGAAACTTGTGTAAGGAATCGTCCAGTATACCACTTATGTCAGACCAATCCTCTGATTTTGTCAGATTTTATTCCCAAATCCTTTACATGCTGTTTTCCTACTATGGGCACATTTGATTGTGTTTTGTACCCTGTATTATGTTTAAGGTTCTCCTTTTTACCGTACCTGAGTACCTGGAATTTATCACTGTTAAACACCATGTTATTTTCTGATGCCCAGTCGAAAACTTTATTAATATCTGCTTGAAGTTTTTCAATGTCTTCAGCCGAGGTAATTTTCATACTGATTTTTGTGTCATCTGCAAAGGATGATACGAAGCTGTGACTTGTATCTTTGTCTATATCTGATATGAGAATAAGGAGAAGCAGCGGTGCAAGGACTGTACCCTGAGGTACAGAGCTTTTAACTGCGCTCGGACTAGATTTTATATGGTTAACTGTTACTCTTTGTGTTCTGTTTGACAGAAAACTGAGTATCCAGCGTCCTACTTTACCGGTTATTCCCATTCACTTCATTTTGTGTGCTATCAAGTTATGGTCACATTTATCGAAAGCCTTTGCGAAGTCTGTGTATATCACATCAGCATTCTGTTTTTCTTCTAATGCCTCAGTGACTTTGTCGTAGTGCTCAAGTAGCTGTGAGAGGCACGATCTTCCCGCTCGAAATCCATGTTGGCCTGGGTTGTGAAGGTCATTGGTCTCCATGAAATTGGTGACCTGACTCCTAATCACTCTCTCAAATACTTTTATGATGTGCGATGTTAGTGCAACTGGTCTATAATTCTTTGCCAATGCTTTGCTCCCTCCCTTGTGTAGAGGGGCTATGTCTGCTACTTTAAGTGCATCTGGTATCTCCCCCGTGTCCAAGCTCTTCCTCCACACTATACTGAGTGCCTGTGCTACTGGCACTTTGCATTTCTTTATAAATATTGAATTCCATGAATTTGGACCCGGGGTCTAGTGCATGGGCACGTTTTCATTTTCTCTTTCAAAGTCTAGTGCGCTCGTGTTGATATCAGTTATATTTACAGGGGTTTGAATATCCCGCATAAAGAAATTGTCTGGATCTTCCACTTTCATGTTGTTTATTGGAGTGCTAAACATGTCCTCATACTGTTTTTTTAGGATTTCACTAATTTCTTTGTCACCCTCCGTGTATGAACCTTCACTTGTACGAATAGGTCCAATACTGGCAGTGGTTTTTGCTTTTGATATGGCATATGTGAAGAAATATTTAGAATTTTTTTTTTATTTTCTGAATTGCTTTCTGTTCTAACTGCCTTTCTTCAGTTTGATATGAGTGTTTCAATTTCCGCTTAATTTCTTCAATCTCCCTATTTAAATTATTCCTTCTCTGACGGGAAATTCGTGTCTGCATAAGCATTTCCGTTATTTTTTTCTTTGTTTATAGTGTCGTCTGCGTTCTCTTTCTACGTTTGATCTCTTTCTGGCTTTCCTCAAAGGAACATGTTTCAGACAGACTTGATACGCTTCCAAAGTCAGTTTTTCTATTCCTTCTGTAGGACTTGTATTACTTAGAACAGTTTCCCATGGAATGTTTGTAAGTTCCCTGTTTATTATCTCCCAGTCTATCCTTTTATTATTAAATTGAATTTACTGAATAGCCCCTCTCGCTTTATCTACGTTTTAGGTCAATTCTGAGTATTGATGGTCGTTTGCACTTCAATGAATTTGTGATCTGAGTATGTGGTATCTGATATCGTAATGTCTCTGATAATGTCTACATTGTTCATAAAGACCAGATGTAGAATATTTTCATTTCTCGTTGGCTCCGATATCTGCTGGTTGAGTGAAAATTTGTCACAGAATCTAAGTAGTTCTCTAATCTGTGGTTGGTTAGGTCCCGATTGATTTCTTGGTATAATATTATTGTTTGCTATTCTCCACCTGAGACTAGGCAAGTTGAAGTCACCTAGGAAGATAATATCAGGTATCGGGTTCTTCAAATTATCAAGGCTATTCTCTATTTTGTTTATCTGTTCTGTGAATTCCTCGGCCGTTGCATCTGGCGGTTTGTATATTAGAATAATCACTAAATTTATTTTCTCTTTTAATCCCAGTACCTCTTACCACCTCATTTGTAACGTTAAGGAGCTCCGAGCATACAAGGCCTTCCCTAATATACAGACCAGATCTCCATGTGACCTAATTTTCCTATCAAACCTGTATAGGTTATATCCTGGAATCCAGATCTCACTGTCTAAGAATTCCCCTGCATGGGTTTCAGTGAAAGCTCCAAATACTGCATTTGACTCCGTGAGGAGGCCATTTATGAACTGTACTTTGTTGTTTGTTCTTGTTTTCAGTACTTGTATGTTGGCAAAGATGAATGAGGTTACTCTATTAGTGATAGTTTGACTGGGAGACTTTTTCGGCAATCCCATTATGCGTGGACATATTGAGTTTTTTTCTGACCAGTGCTGATTGTTGTAGGGCAGTTGTCTGTCGTAGTTGTAGTTCCCTTTCGGTGTGTAATTGTATCTGTAATTCTGGAATGCAAGTGGATCTGGCATCCAGTTCCATACATTCTCCATGCTCCTCCTTTTGAATTCTCTTTCGGTTTGGTATACAAAAATTATCGAGTTTCCTCCAAATTCATTTTCCTGCTTGCCACTCTTTATGAAGCGTTCCGTGCCTTTCACGTGAAAGTATGGGCAGCTGAGGTCATAGCATTTTCTGTCCTCCAGTGAGGTTTGGCACATGTCAGGATGGAAAAACCTACATATTGATCAAAATCGACACTCACCTTTCCTAAGCATATTTAAACATTTTTTGGGATGTTGGTAACTGCATTCTAATCCTTTCTTATTACCAGCATATCTATGTCTGCATATGCCCTTTGCATAAAATTTGCACAAGTCTGTCCTTCTGGTCTGACTCGCTCTATCGGGAACCGTCGTATTGTCCGCACCTATCGAGCTGTCAGTGCTGTCTGTTACACTTTCTAGTTTACTGTCATCTACATCCGGGCCTACTGAGTCAGAGTTTACAACTTCCCGAGTTTCAGCTTCAGTTTCATCCCTGACTATAGCCTCCGCCCCTGGTATATTAGAATTCTTGTTGTTCCTTTCCCACTCATTCTTGATGGCTGGTAGGCTTTCAGTGAACGATGTTTTCCGTTCATGCGTCATGTTATCTAGAAGATTTTTTAGGATATTCCAAGCTGGCAAGTAATTTTTACACAGCCAGAGCAAGTGGCCAGCTCTCAGTGCCGTAGTGTTACTCACTCCTGTACAAGCCGAATGAAATCTATTCTTACAGATATAACATTCAATTCCCGTTGCCTTCGACTTTAAGGAGTTGTTACAGTGGCCACAAATTTATTTATATACTCCCATTTTGCCCTGTTTTGTTGTATATATCTATATATTTATAATATTATATGTATACCGTATATTTGTAGCAATATATATGTTTATTTGTTCTACAGTATGGTCAGTACTTATCGCACGGTGGAGGGTGAGGGTCCCAGAGGCTGTACAGTTGACACGTTGTTGTCCCAGGCCGCGGCTGATGCCCTCACTTGCCAGTTACTGATATATTAATTCGCTTGTATTACAATAAGGGATTTTCTGCTTTATTTCCGACTTGCAATAGTATTCACTTTATTACTAATTTCTCGATCCACATTCCCCTATTACACTTTTTGGAAACCAATTTGCTAGTAAGCACACACACACACACACACACACACGGTGGGCACACGGGACGTGGGTCTATGGGGTGGGTTCTGGCACCACGAGGTGGACTCCACACGAAATTCACTTGTTATTTCCTTAAAGGACAAAAGTCGGATGTCAATCACTATGGTATATTGGTATGGAGGGGGGGACTAGGAGGGTGTACGGAGGGGGGGACTGGGAGGGGTGTATGGGGGGGGGGAACTGGGAGGCTGTATCGGGGGACTGGGTGGGTGTATGGGGGGACTGGGTGGGTGTATGGGGGGACTGGGAGGGTGTATGTGGAGTGTATGGACGTACTATGTGTGTGTGTGTGTGTACTCACCTAGTTGTACTCACCTAGTTGTGCTTGCGGGGGTTGAGCTCTGGCTCTTTGGTCCCGCCTCTCAACTGTCAATCAACAGGTGTACAGGTTCCTGAGCCTATTGGGCTCTATCATATCTACACTTGAAACTGTGTATGGAGTCAGCCTCCACCACATCACTTCCCAATGCATTCCATTTGTCAACCACTCTGACACTAAAAAAGTTCTTTCTAATATCTCTGTGGCTCATTTGGGCACTCAGTTTCCACCTGTGTCCCCTAGTGCGTGTGCCCCTTGTGTTAAACAGCCTGTCTTTATCAACCCTGTCGATTCCCTTGAGGATCTTGAATGTGGTGATCATGTCCCCCCTAACTCTTCTGTCTTCCAACGAAGTGAGGTTTAATTCCCGTAGTCTCTCCTCGTAGCTCATACCTCTCAGCTCGGGTACTAGTCTGGTGGCAAACCTTTGAACCTTTTCCATTTTAGTCTTATGCTTGACTAGATATGGACTCCATGCTGGTGCCGCATACTCCAGGATTGGTCTGACATATGTGGTATATAACGTTCTGAAAGATTCCTTACACAAGTTTCTAAAGGCCGTTCTTATGTTAGCCAACCTGGCATATGCTGCTGCTGTTATCCTCTTGATATGAGCTTCAGGGGACAGGTCTGGCGTGATATCAACCCCCAGGTTTTTCTCTCTCTCGGACTCTTGAAGTATTTCATCTCCCAAGTGATACCTTGTATCTGGTCTCCTGCTTCCTACCCCTATCTTCATTACATTACATTTGCTTGGATTAAACTCTAACATCCATTTGTTCGACCATTCCTGCAGCTTGTCCAGGTCTTCTTGAATCCTCAAGCTGTCCTCCTCTGTCTTAATCCTTCTCATAATTTTGGCGTCGTCAGCAAACATTGAGAGGAATGAGTCTATACCCTCTGGGAGATCATTTACGTATATCAGAAACAGGATAGGTCCAAGTAAAGAGCCCTGTGGGACTCCACTGGTGACTTCACGCCAGTCTGAGGTCTCACCCCTCACTGTAACTCTGCTTCCTATTGCTTAGGTACTCCCTTATCCACTGGAGCACCCTACCAGTTACTCCTGCCTGTTTCTCCAGCTTATGCATCAACCTTTTATGGGGTACTGTGTCAAAGGCTTTCCGACAGTCCAAAAAAATGCAGTCCGCCCACCCTTCTCTTTCTTGTTTAATCTTTGTCACCTGATCGTAGAATTCTATCAATCCTGTAAGGCAAGATTTACCCTCCCAGAACCCATGTTGATGGGTTGTCACGAAGTCTCTTCTCTCCAGATTTGTTACAAGGTTTTTGCTCACAATCTTCTCCATCACCTTGCATGGTATACAAGTTAAGGACACTGGCCTGTAGTTCAGTGCCTCTTGTCTGTCACCCTTTTTGTATATTGGTACTACATTAGCAGTCTTCCATATTTCTGGTAGGTCCCCCATTTCCAGTGACCTACTATACACTATGGAGAGTGGTAGGCAAAGTGCTCCTGCACACTCTTTCAATACCCATGGCGAGATTCCATAAGGCCCAACAGCTTTTCTCACATCCAGCTCCAATAGGTGCTTCTTGACCTCATCTCTTGTAATTTCGAACCTATCCAAGGTCACCTGGTTTGCTGCCTCCTCTTCTAGCGCCGCGACATCTCCCTGTTCTATTGTAAAGACCTCCTGGAACCTTTTGTTGAGTTCTTCACACACCTCTTTGTCATTCTCTGTGTACCTGTCCTCGCCCACCCTAAGTTTCATCACCTGTTCCTTCACTGTTGTCTTCCTCCTGATGTGACTGTGTAGTAGCTTTGGTTCGGTCTTGGCTTTATTAGCTATATCATTTTCATACCTTTTCTCAGCTGCTCTTCTCACACTGACGTACTCGTTCCTGGTTCTCTGGTATCTCACTCTACTTTCTGGTGTTCTGTTATTACGGAAGTTCCTCCATGCCCTTTTGTTCAGCTCCTTTGCTTTCATACATTCCTTATTAAACCACGGATTCTTCCTTTGCTTCTTTGTTTTTTCCTGTCGGGCTGGGACAAACCTGCTTACAGCCTCCTGACATTTTTGGGTGACATAGTCCATCATGTCTTGTACGGACTTGGTTCCGAGTTCTGTGTCCCAATGTATATCCCATAGGAATTTATTTATTTCCTCATAGTTTCCCTTTCGGTACGCCAGCCCTTTGGTTCCCAGTTCTTTTTTGGGGGTGATAATTCCCAGCTCAACCAGGTACTCAAAGCTCAATACACTTTGATCACTCATTCCCAAGGGGGCTTCCAACTTAACTTACCTTATATTTGACTCATTTAGGGTAAATATCAGATCACGCAAGGCTGGTTCATCCCCTCCTCTCATTCTTGTCGGTCCCTTGACGTGTTGACTTAGAAAGTTTCTTGTTGCCACATCCAGCAGCTTAGTTCTCCATGTGTCTGGGCCTCCATGTGGGTCTCTGTTCCCCCAATCTATCTTCCCATGGTTGAAGTCTCCCATGATTAGAAGTCTGGATCCGTTCCTGCTAGCCACAGAAGCTGCTCTCTCTATTATATTGATGGTGGCCAAGTTGTTTCTATCATATTCCTGTCTGGGTCTTCTGTCATTCGGTGGGGGGTTATATATGACTACTATTATAATTTTCTGTCCTCCAGTTGCTGTGGTGCCTGAAATGTAGTCACTGAAACCTTCACAGTTCTGAATTACCATCTCTTCGAAACTCCAACCTTCTCTTAGTAGCAGAGCTACACCACCTCCTCCTCTCCCTTCTCTCTCTTTCCTCCTCTCCCTTCTCTCTCTTTCCTCACTACATAGTAGCCCTGTGGAAACACTGCATTTGTTATGATTTTCGTTAACTTTGTTTCTGTGAGTGCTATTATGTCTGGATTTTCTTCTAGTGCCCATTCTCCAAGTTCACTTGTTTTATTTGAAATCCCATCTATGTTAGTGTACATCGCCTTGAAGCTCACCTTCTTCTGTTCATTTTCATGTCCTTTTCTTGGCACGCGTTCTGCTGGTGTGGGAAGCTGTTCCGTGGGTGAGAGGATCTGTGAGGTGGCTTGCAGGGTCTCAGAGGATTTTGGGGTGGGGGGTGGGGGTTTAAGGGAAGGGGGGACAGGTAGGATTTGGGTTAAGGAGGTAGGGGGGACATGGAGGATACGGGGGGAGGAGGGATAGGGAGGGTATGGGATGAAGGGGGAGGGGGGACAGGGGGAAAAAGGTGGGAGGGGGGACATGATGGGAATGGGGAAGGGGTGTCAGGGTCGGAATGGGGAAGGGGTGTCAGGGTCAGAATGGGGTGGGGGGGAGGGAGGGTTGGGTGGGGGCAGGTAGAGTGAGGGGAAGGGAGGGTGGTGGTGTTGCCCCCCCCCCCCTCTGTTATTGCTGGGGATGCTGGTTTTGGGTTCTCCTCTTGTCTCTGGGACTGTTGTGTTGAGGGCTGTGATTTCCTGGTTTGCTCCTCTCATCTTGCGCTTCCTCCTTGCCTCTGCTGCCCTGGCTCTCTCCTCCTCCGTCCTGTCCCTCTGCAGGAATACTTTTTTGTATCCCTCCATATGCTGCAGACGACTCTTCCTTTCGAGAATGTCCTCCTTCGTGGTTTCGTTTGTAAACACCACCTTTACAAGTCGGTTTCTGTCCTTGTTGTACCAGCCCAACCTGAAAACCTTCTCTATGTTTTGTACAGCTCCTTCCATCTGTAACCCCTTTAGTAGCCCATGTACTGCCTCTCTATCCTTGCCATTCAATTCTTGCCTGTTGGATCCTTCCTGTTCTTTGATGCCTACAACTACCACTGATTTTTTTTTTTCTCCAGCAGTTGAGTTGTGCACCTTGCTGCTTCCTGTGACATAGCTGCTTGCATCGCTACCTCCCTCACTGTGTGACGTGTGTGAACATGGGAGATTAGTTATGGGGAAAATGGTGTGGTGTGTGTGTGTGTGTGTGTGTGTGTGTGTGTGTGTGGGAGACAGCGTGTGGTAAAGATGGGTGTGTGGACATAGATGGGAAGAGTGTATAGACGGGGGGAAAGCCTGACACGGTGTGTGTGGGAGAAGATACAGGAAGTATGTGCTTAGAGGAAGAGGAAAAGCGTATGTTTGAGGAGACACCTGGACGCGTATGTGTAGATAAGAGATGGGGGAGGGTGTTACGGCCATAATGGGTCGCAACCGGGTTCTTTTCTGGTGGTACTAAAGTTCTGGTATCCGGCCCCAAGCAAGTAGTGGCTTTCAAGGAGTGAGCTCGGTAATGCAAGTAAAACAAAAGGGGGGGTTGTATTTAATGCTATACTTCATAAAATGTAGATATATTTACATATGATAAACTTTTCCATCACCTCGTAAATAATCCTAACAAAAGTATTAGTACACATAATATGTACAAAAGTGTCTCATGGAACACTAAGCGCTCTTCGATGCTGGTGTTGCAGTCTTGTAAGCTAACGTGTTTCCTCATCCATAGTACTGTCCTCAGCAGGTACCGAGAAACAACATTGAGTCTACCCTGGCCACGGGGCAGCCAAACCACAGTTTCACTAAGAGCTTCCTCGTGAAGGCCCAAAACCACAGTCCAGCCTGGTGCTGGCAGATACCATCAGCCTCGCGCAGCTGGGCCACTTCACGTGCAGATACTAGGGTAGCGAGCCTAGGCAGGAGCTTCGTGCAACTCGCTGGTTACTCTCCTCTTCAGCACCTTAGTCAGTCGTCTCTTCTATTAGCCAGCCCCGGGTACGGCGAATCCCGTCACTGCCACTCCACAGGCAGACAGTAGAACACTTCACAGTTCTCTTCCGGCGGCGGCTCAATGCTTCCGTAAAGCAGACTGGTGTAGAGCCCGTGGCTGCCCTGGGTAGACTGACTGTTCTTGTATCATAGCAGCCCCACGTCGACTCTGTGAATACAGACACGTCATCAGTACACTGGGACACTAGGAAACAACACTTACTGACTTAGACACATACACCCAACTCCACTGGCTGGTATAGTCCTGTCACTACTAGATGGCGTCGTCCATTTTACATACGATTCTGGGGTAGTACGGGTGCGGACTCGTAGATGGCGCTGAAACTGCCACCCTACCCCCTGACATGGGTGACGAGTCCGTAACAGAGGGTGTGTGGGATAGGCCTGGACATGGGGTGACCCGGGCACCGCCAGATACGTCTACACCTGCAGCCAACTATCTCATCAGCGTCACAGCAACCATTACTATCTCTTGGCTTTGGAGAGTTACTAATCGTTACCCCCTGACACCCTTCACACTGGGATTTACTTATAATTACATTATTATTATTAGAGATATTAACTGCCAGTCTACAGTTCTTAAGCATGAAATTGAATACTCTGTTTAGACTGTACTAAATTAATTATTTCTCTGCCCTGTTTTACATTTATTAAAATTCTCATTCAAAATCACTTGCAACTTTAAATATTCAAATCAAATGCTCTCCTAATTATTTTTTGGTCTTCAGAATTTTGCACTGAAATTATAATGTAATTTTGTCTTGTGCAAATTCGTTGTTTTAAAAAAATGACAAGTAAAATTTTTTTTGTATAATATAAATATTATCACTCTCAGGAGAGATCTCTGAGATACTTTTCTAAAGTCTGTTCATCCTGTCACCATATTTATGTTCGTTTATTTTTAGTTTAGAATATCCTAATTCATCACAGCATTTGGCCTCGGACACTAACTGTTAATATTTTCCTTCTTTAACATGCTATAAAGCATAAAATGTCGTTACAATGACAAGATTATCATAAAATTTTTGCTTATAAAACATTTTTCAACTTGATTACAAATTATTTTTTCAATGTTTCTGGCATAGTGTAGGAAATTGTGGCTTAATAGGCAAGTCAGGTCAGAGATTATATCAGGCCTCTCTTGCATTTCTTTTTGACTTCAGCAAATATCTTATCACATTGTTGTGAAGTCTTTAGAATAAATTGAATATAATTGTGTGTATTTATCTACAGCCGATCATTAAATAATAGTGATATATGAGCAACTGATGTTACCTTCAAAGAATAAATAATAACAACTTTAAATATCTTTATTGTAAACATTCTGGCAACTACAACAGAAGAGTCCATTCAATTTTCCATTATCTAAATCAGGAGACCTATTTGGTGTATCGAGGTGCTCCTTGGCCAAGACTGACCAAAGGTCTCCCCATGCTGTCCGGGAATTGAACCCAGGGCATCGGTTGTGAACCGTGTGAGTTTTTTTTTCATTGACAATTATCAAAAGAATTAAGTCCTATTGATGTTACGTTAATCGTAACTACCTGGCAAGAGAGGCAGACCTTAAACAGCAAGAGCTGCCAGTGGCAGATATTTAATCTTAGAGCCTAAGATCATAGGACCGCGGGAGCAAACCGCCAGGCGAAACCACACGGGTAACACCTGTCACTTAGGTCGCTGGCTCCTCCTAGTTGACAACTAATAAAGGGTACCGACGGAATCTCGCTTCTTATTTATAGAAGTGTGGTGCTGTGCAATGGACTCGAGCTTTAGATACAGACTTGATATGAACATAAGCAGGCAAAGCGTTGCAGAACATAAAATGTGGGGCAGTAATATTGGAAGGTTTGACGTAACGACCGTTTTCTATAACAAGCAATTTATTCACAAAACCAGAACTAAAACTACTACACAGTGAATTTACGTTACTTTACTGTCACTCCAGTGGCACATTAAAGAAGAGCTAATCAACAGCCTGATGGACCCACGGTATCCTTATCCCGTCGTCGCTGACTGAACAATGACACTAACTGAACAAAGTGGTGCCCACTGGTGACGCAAGCTTGCAATCAATATTGTCACGGCTTGACGGTGACCAATACTATAATCACAAAAACTTGACTGGCGCTCGCTGCCCTCAACGAGGTACCAAGTAACAAGGCGGTTAATCCAAGAATGATAACCCCTCATAAAAATCTTACGTTAACACTTGTATCTCAGGATAATCAAAACAAAAGTTACTCTAATTGAATTTAAACAATTACGTTAATACACACGTGTCTCAACGACACTTAAATGGCAGCAATAACTCGTAAATCAATTAATTACATCAACTTGAAAGTCAAGCATTCGGTGAGTAATTCCCAGTTAATTACTGAATACAACAGCCTATTAATTCAGACGAGTATTGATAAAGCCTACTGTCTCTCAACTGACAGTTCGCTTCCGGTCTTACGACAAGATTACCTTAACGAGGGTAGACTACTGTACCACACACAAGGTTACAACACTCCGTGTAAACAACAACATCAACACCTGGTGAATTCACTAAGTGGCGGTTTACTAATTCTCTCTAATTAGCTACGAGTGCTTAATCACTGTCCGCAGACAGATCTGATCAGTCCAACGAATTACAGCAGCCTTAATTACAGCGCAATTGACTCCGATCATAACAGACCGTCAACCCCGTACGTTAATCAATCAATTAACGACAGCTCGTTAAATCGTTAACATTACGTTAGTCTTCACTTGACAATTCTCCACTGTGTGAACTTTACTGTGACTGTTGCCTTACACGTCCCTACGTTAATCACAACAATGTTCAAGGAACAGGTGACCTCGTAATCGTGACCCCGGTG
>NC_091224.1:7808993-7814248 GCF_040958095.1 Procambarus clarkii | reverse complement strand
AGGCTGGCCGTTTTTCTGGTTTTATAGTAAATCGTCAGTTGTATCCTCTGATTTTTGTCTGTAGGGATAACGTTTCTATTAACAATATCTTTCAGGACCCTTTCCTCCGTTTTATGAGCTGTGGAAAAGAAGTTCCTGTAAAATAGTCTAATAGGGGGTATAGGTGTTGTGTTAGTTGTCTCTTCAGAGGTTGCATGGCTTTTCACTTTCCTTCTTATGATGTCTTCGATGAAACCATTGGAGAAGCCGTTATTGACTAGGACCTGCCTTACCCTACAGAGTTCTTCGTCGACTTGCTTCCATTCTGAGCTGGACTCCACCTGCCAAAGATCATTGGGGAATATAAACCTGGATATGCGTATGGAAATGTCAAGACGCACAAGCCTGGAAACCCACTTCGGCCAATCATTAGCCAGATACCCACCCCACGTACAGACTGGCAAAGCGACTCAACGGCCTGCTGACTCCTTATGTTCCTTGCGCCTTCAGCCTGAAGTCTCCAAAGGAATTTGTGGACTTACTGTGGGGCACACGGGCCACAGGGATAAGAGCCTCGTTGGACGTGGAATCGCTGTTTACCAACGTACCTGTGGACGAGACAATCGGAATGATAGCCGACAGAGTGTATCGTGATCCAGCCTGTACTCCTCTTGACATGCCAGAAAGTATTCTGAGGAAACTACTCCAAGCTTGTACTAAAGAGGCACCCTTCTTGAGCCCGGATGGGCACATGTATAAGCAAGTAGATGGGGTCGCCATAGGTTCTCCCCTAGGTGTCCTGTTTGCAAACTTCTACATGGGTACCATCGAGCAAAAAGTCTTAGTCGACATGAACTTGAAACCGGCCATATACTGCAGGTATGTTGACGACATTTTTACACAGGTACCTGATGTCAAACATCTGCAGAAGCTAAAGGAGGCATTTGAGCAGAGTTCCGTGCTGCGTTTCACTTACGAGACGGAAAAGGATGGGAAGCTGCCTTTTCTAGATGTAACAGTCATGGAAAAGGGCGGAGGTTTCCACACTGCAGTCTACACTAAGGAAACAAACATAGGAATGTGCCTAAATGCCAACAGCGACTGCCCTGACAGGTACAAGAGGAGTGTTGTTAACGCATACGTCGACCGTGCTCTCAGCCACAGCTCAGAATGGAAGCAAGTCGACGAAGAACTCTGTAGGGTAAGGCAGGTCCTAGTCAATAACGGCTTCTCCAATGGTTTCATCGAAGACATCATAAGAAGGAAAGTGAAAAGCCATGCAACCTCTGAAGAGACAACTAACACAACACCTATACCCGCTATTAGACTATTTTACAGGAACTTCTTTTCCACAGCTCATAAAACGGAGGAAAGGGTCCTGAAAGATATTGTTAATAGAAACGTTATCCCTACAGACAAAAATCAGAGGATACAACTGACGATTTACTATAAAACCAGAAAAACGGCCAGCCTACTCATGAGAAACTCTCCAGACACAAAACAGAACGCTTTAAAAGAGACTAATGTCGTCTATGCCTTCAAATGCCCACTTGGGGACTGTAAGCTCCAAAAAACCCAGTATATAGGCAAGACAACAACATCTCTTTCTAGGCGTTTAACGATGCATAAGCAACAGGGCTCCATTAAGGAACATATAATCTCTTCCCATAACCAAACCATCGCCAGAGAAATCCTAGTAAACAACACAGAAATCATCGATAGATACAGCGATAGCAGGCGGCTTGACGTTTGCGAGGCACTACACATCAAGAAGTCAACACCAGCAATCAACAGCCAATTATTGCACAACTATATTCTACCCACCTCAAGACTCCGCTCCAATATAGAAGCATCAAGAAATATGGACCAATAGGCTTTCTACAAACACTTCTATTCAATACCCATTGTTTCTGTTCTGTCTTGTGTTGATACTTTTAATACCCTATTAATATCCCCTCCTGTTCTGTCTTGTGTTAATGCCACATCACCCTTCCCACCTCACTCAAATGTAGATATAAAATCAGAGATACGTTCTAATCAGTTGTGTATTTGTGAAGTCTTTGAAAATGTAATAAGTTTTACGAAACGCGCCCGTGTCGCGTCAGACTAGAAATAAAAATGAATTTTGGAGAAGTGATTTTTGATTTACTTCCAACAGTGAAGCGTAATGTACGAAAGATTGAGAAAATTCGTGTTAGAATTATTAATCTTACTTTTTCGGTCATATTTAATAATATATGTCTACAGGAAAGACTGCTACCAAAATATACTAATATATATATATATATATATATATATATATATATATATATATATATATATATATATATACATATATATATATATATATATACATATGTCGTACCTAGTAGCCAGAACGCACTTCTCAGCCTACTATGCAAGGCCCGATTTGCCTAATAAGCCAAGTTTTCCTGAATTAATATATTTTCTCTAAATTTTTTCTTATGAAATGATAAAGCTACCCATTTCATTATGTATGAGGTCAATTTTTTTTATTGGAGTTAAAATTAACGTAGATATAGGACGGAACCTAACCAACGCTACCTAAGCTAACCTAACCTATCTTTATAGGTTAGGTTAGGTTAGGTAGCTTAAAAAGTTAGGTTCGGTTAGGTTAGGTAGGTTAGGTAGTCGAAAAACAATTAATTCATGAAAACTTGGCTTATTAGGCAAATCGGGCCTAGCATAGTAGGCTGAAAAGTGCGTTCTGGCTACTAGGTACGACATATATATATATATATATATATATATATATATATATATATATATATATATATATATATAGATAATATATATATGTCGTACCTAATAGCCAGAACACACTTTTTGGCTTACTATGCAAGGCCCGATTTGCCTAATAAGCCAAGTTTTCCTGAATTAATATATTTTCTCTAGTTTTTTTCTTATGAAATGATAAAGCTACCCATTTCATTATGTATGAGCACAATTTTTTTTAATGGAGTTAAAATTAACGTAGATATATGACCGAACCTAACCAACCCTACCTAACCTAACCTAACCTATCTTTATAGGTTATGTTAGGTTAGGTAGCCGAAAATGTTAGGTTAGGTTAGGTTAGGTTGGTTTGGTAGTTGAAAAACAATTAATTCATGAAAACTTGGCTTATTAGGCAAATCGGTCCTTGCATAGTAGGCTGAAAAGTGCATTCTGGCTACTAGGTACGACATATATATATATATATATATATATATATATATATATATATATATATATATATATATATATATAATTATATATATATATATAATTATATATATATATATATATATGATTAATTGAATATGACCGCATATTCTGTATTTATTATTTTCTGGTTTAGGGCTTCTATCCCTCTAACTATTTAGTTGCATCAGGGCTTAGTTAAAATAGGAGTTCTCCAAAACTCATTTTCGTACTTTTAAGGTGAAGAAAAGAAGTGATTTACTATAGAGCGTATTACACTTATTTATACAATTTGTACAACGTTTCGGACCTCCATGGTTCATTCTCAAGTGAACAGATCTTACAATGCTGGTTGATTTTATTCCCGCACTGGGTCAGGTGATAATACAATAAAGGTGAAAACATGGGGGGATACATAAGGGATAAATGTGAGGTGAAACATAGAGGTAACTGCAGAAGGCTTATTGGCCCATACGAGGCAGCTCCTATCTAAACACAATGACTAATCCAGTGTAATTGGCTTGTTATGTTGGACATTGTCTTCTGTGTTGGCATCTTTATGTTCTGGTCTTGTCCTTACTCTCATGGTGGGTAGAGTAAATAGTTCCGTGATTTGGGTGTTCATGGTAGGTTGTTCAATTCTTAGGTGAATTGCCTCGAGAATTTGTAATCTTCTTGCATCTTGGGTTTTGTCTATTATGCAGGTATTCTTGTTCAACATTTCTCTTGTTAGAGTGATGTCATGGGCTTGTCTCATGTGATTCCTAGGGGCACCGGATTGAAGATGGCATGTCAAACGCCTCGTCAGCTTGGTCGACGTCATACCTATGTACTTAGATTGAAGGTTACATCCTTCGTGGGGGCAAGTGTACATGTATACAACGCTTGACTGCTGTAGAGGGTTCTCCGTCGGCTTCGGGCTGTTTTTAATAAGGAGTTCGGAAGTCTTCTTGGTTTTGTAGAATATTATCAGGTTTATGTTTTGGTTAGGAGTAGTGCTTTTTACTCCTTTACGGATTATTTCTTTCATTATTCTTTCCTCTTTTATATGTTCACTGTGCATGGTTGATTTGTAATATAATTTTATTGGAGGTGTTGTGGTTTCTGTTCTGGGTTCTGGATTATACCAACGGTCCAAGTGTCTTCTTATAGCAGCGTTTATTTCCGCGTTGCTATATCCGTTGTTCACCAATACCTGAGTTACTCTTTCAAACTCTCTACTCCAAACAAACCGCTCCAAACCGAATTGGAGCGGTTTTACTGTACATCTTCTTTTAGTAATATAAACGGAAAATCAGGAACATTTTAGTTAATTCTAATGAAAACACATTGATTTATATCATTTGTATTGGAAACAACATTTTATATGACTTTTTAATTATCAAAATAAGATGAAACCTCGATCTATGAGTTGATGTAAAAATCCTCGAATTTGGTAATATAGTGATTTTTTCACGTTTTTTAATTAAGTGTGAATTTAGGTAAAAATATTCGAATATACTAATAATCACAAATCGCGATTTGTGATTTTTCCTACAAATCTCAGAGTTTCGCATAATATTGCGTTTTTAAGCAAGTTTTCTTGCATTCATCTACTCATCTGTCTTTCCCATCCATCAACTTATCTAGCAATCCGTTTATCCTTCAATGTATATATTTAGCAATCAATATATCCATGCATCCATCTATATCTATCTATCTATCAATATATATATATATATATATATATATATATATATATATATATATATATATATGTATATATATATATATATATTATATATATATATATGTCGTACCTAGTAGCCAGAACGCACTTCTGAGCCTACTATTCAAGGCCCGATTTGCCTAATAAGCCAAGTTTTCATGAATTAATTGTTTTTCGGCTACCTAACCTACCTAACCTAACCTAACCTAACTTTTTCGGCTACCTAACCTAACCTAACCTATAAAGATAGATTAGGTTAGGTTAGGTAGGGTTGGTTAGGTTCGGTCATATATCTACGTTAATTTTAACTCTAATAAAAAAAAATTGACCTCATACATAATGAAATGGGTAGCTTTATCATTTC
>NC_091224.1:7668993-7803993 GCF_040958095.1 Procambarus clarkii | reverse complement strand
ATCCCCCCCCCGCACCTCACTACCTGAGCTGACCCTCGCCCCACCGGCCTCCACACCCAGCCGCGGCCTCCACACCCAGCTGATGCCTCCACACCCAGCTGATGCCTCCACACCCAGCTGATTCCTCCACACCCAGCTGATGCCTCCACACCCAGTTGATGCCTCCATACCCAGCCGCGGCCTCCACACCCAGTTGATGCCTCCACACCCAGTTGCTGGCTCTACACCCAGTTGCTGGCTCCACACCCAGTTGCCGGCTCCACACCCAGTTGCTGGCTCTACACCCAGTTGCTGGCTCCACACCCAGTTGCTGGCTCCACACCCAGTTGCTGGCTCCACACCCAGTTGCTGGCTCCACACCCAGTTGCTGGCTCCACACCCAGTTGCTGGCTCCACACCCAGTTGCTGGCTCCACACCCAGTTGCTGGCTCCACACCCAGTTGCTGGCTACACACCCAGTTGCTGGCTCCACACCCAGTTGCTGGCTCCACACCCAGTTGCTGGCTCCACACCCAGTTGCTGGCTCTACACCCAGTTGCTGGCTCCACACCCAGTTGCTGGCTCCACACCCAGTTGCTGGCTCCACACCCGGTTGCTTGGCCATGACCCAGTGTGTTTTGCTCCCCTCTATAGAATATGCCCATTTAACTCTCCCAACCGAGTTGAAATGGAAGGAGTCCCAGCGGTCGGGCAGGACTCCACAAGCCTTGAGGTGCCAACAACTGCTCCTAAAAGAGGGTTTTTGCCGAGTATGCAACAAAAACACCGCCATAAACTCCAACGGTGGTGTTTATCCGCTTTCACACCTTCAACGAGGAAAGATGCAGCGGTTTCCCACCAGCTTCCGAAGGGAAGCAATGGCCACTGCCATTACAGTTAGGGGAAGAGACTCCATTAACCTAATCTCATCTGAGAACCTCACCCAAGCGATCATAGCGACGTCTGCTAGAACATTACACACATCCCAAAAGCAGGCCCGCCCAAATGCAGGCAGCCAAACTTTGTAAATCTTCTGAAAAAGGGTCAATGATGCACCGGAAAGCATTCAAGCGTGGCATAATGTCCTTCTGTTTGGCAAGTGTATGCCTCACCGTCCCCTCCAAGGAGGGACAAAATCACTTGCTTCTCTCGGTCCTGAGGGCGATAAATGAATACCCAAGGGGGGACAACCTAGTTCCCTGCCTCTGCGAGCAAAACACAACCCACGCGCCCGAAATGGTAACAAACAACATACCGGAAACGTACAAAAATCAGAGCACAAATCACCAAGAAAATTGAAGAGGGAAGTGACCGCAAGTGCTATTAGAGTCCTCACCAGTGACGAGAAAATTGCTCCTCGAAACTCAGCCACAGCGACGGGCCCTGCAAAGCAAGCACCCACCCAGAGCCCCTCAAGGCGTCAACATCGTTCCGCCATCAGCCGACACCATTTCAGACCCATTAACCGTTGGTGAATCTGAGGGTCCTATAAAGCAGCCCTTTCTTTTCCACCTGGGTCAGCAGGCGGCTTTACAGGGTTAAAACCTCAACATATCAAGCAGATGTTAAATCCTGCGGTTGTGATGACTGCACAAGATCTTCTTATGGAACTCACAAGGTTCGTCAACGCGTGCCTGGCTGGTGATATACCTGAGGTCATCAGGCCTCTCTTTTTGGTGCCTCCCTCTGTGCTCTCAAAAAGAAGGACGAAGGAATCAGGCAATCGCTGTTGGCAACACTCTCCGACGCCTGATTGCCAAGGGCTGCTACGAGGGTTGTCAGCCAGCAGCGGCTGAATTGCTGAAACCAATCCAGCTAGGATTTGGAATCCCCAAGGCTGTGAAGAGCGGCTGCCCATGCAGCACGAGCATACATCACAAAACATTTCTGATGAAAAAGGCCCTGCTCAAACTGGACTTTAAGAATGCCTTCAACATGGTTAAGAAGAGATGCAGTACTTTGTGCCGTACATCGCCATTTCCGGCCCCTCTAACCCGTTCATACTATCCTGCTACAGTGGATGAGTCAAAACTGCTCTTTGGTGAACATGTAAATCAGATCATGTGAAGGTGTTCAGCAAGGTGATCCTCTTGCTCCCTTCTTTTCTGCTTAGTCTTAAAAGAAATCACCGGAAAGCTTGTCCAGGCGAGTTCAACCATCTGGTTTTTTGGATGATGGCACTATAGCTGGCACCGTAGACCACCTCTTGTCAGATATCAGGAAAATAAGGGAGCAGAAGTAAGCCTGGGTCCTCGTCCTGAACCCTTCCAAGTGTGAAGTAGTCTCCTCCAACCCAGACATCGTAGCTAGAATAAGGTCTGCCATTGCCTGGAGCCCATGTCATTAGGGCCGAGAACAGCACCCTCCTTGGAGCTCCCCTCGGGTCTAACGCCATTGAGGAGATCCTCGACAAGAGAAATCGCAGACCTTAGGAGGATTGGAAGACAGAATAGGTGACATCGATGCCCACGATGCTTTTTATCTCCTCACCAAATGCCTAGCCCCTTCCGAGGCTAACCTACTTTCTGAGGTGGCGCCCCATCTTACAACAACCCAAAGCTTGACGAGTATGACCTCCTACTGAAGACCATGCTGGAAAAAGTTGGTTAACCTCTCCCTCAACGAATGCCAGTTGGAAACAAGCACTCTTCCTGTCAGGCTCGGTGGCGTGGGTGTCCGCACCGCCACCCAAATTGCTGTCCCAGCCTTCCTGTCCTTCCCCTCAGCATCAGATGACCTGGTTAAGGAAATTCTACCTGACACCCTTGAGTGGATGTAGCGGGGGATACAGGACCCCCACTACCTACACGATGCGACACGAAATGGGGTGCCATGACAGACCCAGCACTCAGGCCAGCCATGGCCGAAAGCCAAGAAACAATCCAGTTGGGACAGCCCCATTGGTAGACAAAGAAGCCACAGCTTTGCTGGAGGCAGCAACAACCCCCAGTGATCGTAGCACGCCTCACAGCTGTGCAGGCTCCCCATGCAGGGGACTTCCTTCTGGCAGTCCCTATGTCTGCGACAGGCACACGTCTTGATCCGCAGGAGCTCCGTATTGCAGTCGCTCTCCGCCTTGCTGCCCCTATCCACACTGTTCACAGGTGTATTTGCGGCGAGGCCATGCTGAACGAATATGGATTGCATGGCCTGCACTGTTGAAAATCGGGTGGTTGGCACACTAGACACGACGAAGTCAACGACATCATTAAAAGAAGCCTTGTCTCTGCTCAGTGTCCAGCGGAGAGAGAGCCCCGCAACCTACTGAACCGTGACTCTGTTAGCTTTGCCGGCCGACCAGACGGAAATCACACTGCGTCCGTGGAAGGGTGGCAGGCAGTTAGCATGGGACTATACTTGCGTATCCACCCTGGCAACGACATACATCACCCTCTCTGCCGGCATGGCAGGAGCCGCAGCGACACACAGAGAAAAACAAAAGTCAGTCAAGTACAGGCAATTAGATCAAAGGTACAACTTCGTTCCAATAGGGTCTGAGACCCTAGGCCCATGGGGTGAGAGTGCAAGAAGGTTTCTTAAGGATCTTGATTCCAAGCTCATTGACACCACAGAGACCCTAGAGCAGCAAGTTTTCTCTTTCAGCGCCTCAGTGTCGCGATCCAGAGGGGAAATGCCCGCTGCATCCTCGGTTCCTGCCCGGCGTCGGAGGAGTTCGAGGAAATCTACAGCCTCTAGGAAGCGAACTTTTTCTTGTGTCCTCTTAATGTTCATTTTTTGTATAAAATCAGATATGTAACTGTATAACCTTGCATAATAAAGTGTACATCATAATATATATATATATACACATATATATATTGTGATGGGAAAGTGTTGGAGTGTTGATGTTCGGCAGTCTTCCAATATCAGGTGTCAAAGCCTGGTCACACTTAAAACAAAAATATAGACTGTTTTGCCTGTTGTCTGTGGTAAGTGAGAGGGGAGGAACACGTAAAACACAAAGTGTGAACAATGAAACTTTAATTATTTACTTTAAACATAAATGAAAATAAAGACAAATCTCGGGAGAATAAAAGTTCAATGAAATAACAAAGATATATGCAAAGACAATGTGAGACACAATATTACAAAAGTGAAATGTTAAAATGGTGCTGAAAATATCGGCTATGGCTGAAACCTCCCTTCGTATACAAGCCAGTAGCTTAGTATGCCAGAGAGAGATGTCAACTCTAAGAGCACAAGGAATATTCTGAAGTTGATAGCTGGTCAGGCTCAGACGTCGACTCAGGTAGAGGGCGCTGAGGTGCGGTGTGCAGGTGCACGGTCGGCGAGTCACCAATCAGGAGCAGGCAAGCTGGTGAAGGGTAGTTAGCTGGTTTGATGACGAGCCGGCGTGTGGAGTGGGGGGATCTTGGGTACGTTTTGCCTCCTGGTCAAAACGTTTTGTGCTACTGGTGATGTATCTTGAATGTAGTATCTTATACTTGTATATTTGACGTAACTTGAAGTAGGGAAGAGCATGCTCAATCTCTCTTGAAAGAGATTATCGTCACAACTCTCCCCTGAAGCCTGCGGTTCCGGTGAAGTTACGTCTTCAGGAGGTAGAGTGGTAGGTGGAGCAGCCTCTACCTCATAGACTCTGGAGAGGGCGTCTGCTATGATGTTGTCAGAACCCTTGATGTAGAGATCTCCAGGTTGAAATTCTGCAGATATCAAGCCCATTGTAGAAGCCGTTGATTGTTGAATTGGGCTTGCTGCAGGAAATGTAGGGGATTGTGGTCCGAGTAGATGGTGGTAGACCGAGCACTTCTCAGGTATGGTTCGAAGTGCTGCAAGTTCAGGACGATGAGTAGCTCCCTTTCGATTGTGCTGCAGTTCCTTGTAGCTGTAGCAGCTAACAGGTAGAATCTCCTCGCCTCGTTGTTTGCATTAGGTCACCCCCGATGCCGGTACCACTGGCGTTGACATGGAGGATGAAAGGCTTCGTGATATCTGGCGAGACGAGAATAGGATTAGAACATGGCAAAGGAGCACTATTATAGTCCTGTAACCCCCATTAGGTTGTCATTAGCAAATTTACGTACTCTCTCTAGAATGTGTTTTAAGTTTGAAGAAACTGAGGCGCATTCTAATGGTCACTGAAGGTGGCATTACGTAGAGAGTCCTTGAAAGCTTTGAGAGGAGTACGGCACTTACGTTCGTAGAGCATCTCATAAGGAGATACTCCTAGAGACTCATTGGGGAGACTTCGAAAAAATGCACATAATGAGATCAAGTTGTGTATCCCAGTCCTTCAAGGTGTCATTGAAGAATTTCTTTAGGAGTGCTTTAATAGTCTGATGACTACGTTCAAGAGAACCCTGTGAAGCAGGATGATAGGGGCTGGACAGTACCTGTGTGATGTTGAACTCCTCCAGTGTCTTCTTGAAGAGATCACTGGTGAAGTTGGTGCCACAGTCGCTTTGAACCTCTCTTGGAAATCGATACTGGGGTGAAGATCTTCAATAGGTGTTTCACCACAGTAGCAGCAGTAATGTTCTTTACTGGAACTACTATGGGGAACCTGGTGGTAGGACACATGATAGTTAATATATATGCGTTGCCAGAACTGGTCCGGGGTAAAGGACCAACACAGTCTATGATGAGTCTGTGGAAAGGTTCTGCAGGCACCTGGATGGGTTTTAGTGGAGCCTGGGGAATAGAGATGTTAGGTTTACCTACCATCTGACATGTATGACACTGTCGTACGTACTTTTTGACGTCTTTTACCATACCTGGCCAGTAGTAGTCTTGTCTGATTCCGTGGTAGGTTTTGGTAAAACCATAGTGAGAAAGAGCTCCGTGGGCCAGGTGTAGAATATCGGGCCGTATGCTGGTGGGAATCACTAGTTGTTCGATATTGGCCCAATCGTCATCCTCCTTCAGCTTGCTGGGTCTGTATCTGCGGTAGAGCAACTCATTCTCTAAGAAGAACCCAAGGATACTGTCAGGTTGAGTCTCAGCCTGGAAGAATAATGGTGTTAGTGATTGATCTTCCCTCTGTAACTTACAGAACTCCAAACTGGTTAGATTAGGAGGTAGATTCTGAGGGTCTTGAGGGACAGCGGTAGCAGTAGAGTCAGCTGGTCCCGGTCGTGCAGCTTGTGCACGGGTAGTCACCAAAACCGAAGGAGAAACTTTATCACTTTCTTGAACCTCTGCTGGAACATATTCAAAGATGGGATTATCCATTACAAAAGTACACACCTGGGGTTTGTCCGTGATGATCAGGTTGGGCGGTTGCAGATCTTCTGCCAAGTCGTTGCCCAGGAGAAGCATTACTAGAAGTACACACCTGGGGTTTGTCCGTGATGATCAGGTTGGGCGGTTGCAGATCTTCACCGGTCACGAAGGGACAATCCAGGTGGACTCTGGCGAGTGGATATGGAGTGGTAGCAGTGAGGTCAGTGATAAGAACGGTTTCCCCGGTGTAGGTGATGTTAGACACAGCTGATTTCAACATAATGGACTGAAGAGCCGCTGTGTTCCTCAAGATCTTCAATTTGAAACGTCCCTCCGAATCTGTACCGTTGGTAGAGACAGTTCCAGGATACAGGTGTTTACTGAAGAGAGAAAAGATCATTACCATGAACACCAACATTCATCACAGGCTTACCGGACTTAGGAGGAGTCCTGTTTGGGGTGTAGTAGATTCATTGGCTCTTGTATTGAGCCTTCACACATCTGTCTATGGTATGTCCATAGAGTTTGCAATACTTACAATACAATTGTGAGCTCGCTTCATCAGTCCTCACTTTATCGTACCTGTACCATGACTTCTTATTGGGAGGTGGTGATGGTGTCAGCCGGTGGATGAGGCTGTAGGTGTCAGCCGACTTCGCACATTTGATGTAGTCGGTTTCTTCTATCTGCTAAATATAAACGGACGGAAGGGGGAACACGTCTCAAGAATTCCTCAACTAGCATGAGGTTGATGAGTTCTGCAAATGTAGAGACATGTGCTGCTTCCAGCCATTTCATGAAATATCTTTTCTTGGTATTGGCCAATTCTAGAAAGGTGGTGGTACTTGCCTTTAGATGGTCACGGAATTTTCGTCGGTAGCTTTCGGTGGAGAGAAGGTAGGCGTCCAACACTGCTTGCTTCAGGGTCTGGTAGTCATTCTCAGACGCTAAGGTACTGAGAGTAACTGCAGCTCTACCTGTAAGATGCCCTCTGAGAAGGGTAGACCATTGATCAGCAGGCCAGCTAAGTTTATTAACTAGGGTCTCAAAGGTGGTAAAAAAGACATCAATCTCTGTCTCAACGAATGGTGGCATTAACTTACTTGCATGGGAGACACTAAAACTTACTGGAAGACTGGCGGTAGCTTGCTGGCGTTGAGTGAGGTGTGTAGTTCCAACGTGAGTTCTTGTTGACGACATTCTATAGCCATTGCCGCTTGTTGTTTATTATGCTCGCGTTGTATCTCCAGGTGGCGTTGTTTTGCTTCAAGCTGTATTCGTTCACGCTCACGGAGTAGGACCATCTCACGTTCTTGTTCTTTCCTCAACGCGCCCTCTCGTTCTTGTTCTTCTTTCCTTATTGCAGCTTCTCTTTCCCTCAGTTGTAGGGCTTCTTTTTGTTGCTCTCGCTCGAGCTTTGCAAGCTCGAGTTTGAGTTTCATATATGCCAAATCAGTTTTATCTGCAATAGAATAAGTTTCGTGAGTTTCAGAGTCAATCTTCCCTTCATCTAAGAGGTAATCCATGATTAGGTTATGTATTTCATTTTTGTTGGCTCCATGGGGAAGATCTAGTTGATACTCGTGTGCAAGAGTTTGTAATTCAGTTCTCTTGGCACGACATAAGGTCCCTATTTCACCAGCTGGATCGTTACGGAAAGCTTGGAGACGAAACATGGTGAAAGATAGCAAAAAAATGTACACGAATATAGTTGTGATATGGTAAATGTCAGAAACAGGATAACGTGGCAACTGGTAACTATCCTGTGGAATTTTAATCTTTAACAATTAAAGTTAATTTTAAGATGGTAAATGATTAGTCAATCAAAATCGCAGGAAATCTTGTACCCGGTACTCAATGTAAGAGAATAAGGGCAAGAAAATCCTACTAAATAAGTGAAACTGAGTTTTCTAAAACAAATGAAACATTTAATTGCTCCAAAAGTAAATTAGGTAGTCCAAGAATGTAGGCATACCTTGCCGAGTCTCTATAGGACATAAGCAAGGGTTTCCCACTAAATGAATATGATACTTACAGAATTAGCGAACTTTGTGCTCTGTAAAAAGAAAGCTAATTCCCTTCCTAAGTAAATATCATCATCTCTGACCGACGTGTAGGGGTGCGAGTGTCAACTGGTGACGAGAACTGCTGCTTAGGTCCCAACTCAGTAACGTAGTCCGTGCTTGAGGAACTATGGCCCTCTTATCCTCCTTCGGTCGGATTGCAAAAGATAGGGTGCTTTGACCCAAAGACAAACCAAAGTACCAGGGTACCAAAATGATGATCTGCCGATGATGTGAGAAATATCCTAGGGACAAAAGGTGGTAAACACGAGTAATAACACGGAGGGAGAGATGACCAATTAAGAGAATGACTGAGGCCTACAGTCACCACGTAATCCAAAGTTATCTCACACTCACCATATGCTACTCTCGGGAATGCACAATACACACAGCACCATATAAATATGAAAATTAATAATAATATTGAAAAGCTACTTTAGCAACACGAAGTACGCTTACCACAAATTGATTTTCTAGTACTAGTACCTGAGTGAATCTCCTAGGACAGGTCCCTATTAAATGTGACGGGAAATTGTTGGAGTGTTGATGTTCGGCAGTCCTCCAATGGCAGGTGTCAAAGCCTGGTCACACTTAAAACAAAAATATAGACTGCTTGCCTGTTGTCTGTGGTAAGTGAGAGGGAGGAACACGTAAAACACAAAGTATGAACAATGAAACTTTAATATATTTACTTTAAACATAAATGAAAATAAAGACAAATCTCGGGGGAATAAAAGTTCAATGAAATAACAAAGATAAATGCAAAGACAATGTGAGACACAATATTACAAAAGAGAAATGTTAAAATGGTGCTGAGAATATCGGCTATGGCTTAAACCTCCCTTCGTATACAAGCCAGTAGCTTAGTATGCCAGAGAGAGATGTCAACTCTAAGAGCACAAGGAATATTCTGAAGTTGATAGATGGTGAGGCTCAGACGTCGACTCAGGTAGAGGGCGCTGAGGTGCGGTGTGCAGGTGCGACGGTCGGCGAGTCACCAATCAGGAGCAGGCAAGCTGGTGAAGGGTAGTTTAGCTGGTTTGATGACGAGCCGGCGTGTGAAAAGTATGTGGAGTGGGTTGATCTTGGGTACGTTTTGCCATCCTGGTCAAAACGTTTTTGTGGCTACTGGTAGACGTATCTTGAATGTAGCATCTTATACTTGTATATTTGCGTAACTTGAAGTAGGGAAAGAGCAGGCTCAATCTCTCGTTGAAAGAGATTATCGTCACAATATAGTAATCGTCACAATATATATATATATATATATATATATATATATATATATAGTATATATATATATATATTATATATATATATATATATATATATATATATATATATATGTTCATACCTAGTAGTACCAGAACGCACTTCTCGGCCTACTGTGCAAGGTCCGATTTGCTTAATGAAGCCAAGGTTTCCTGAATATATATATTTTTCTAATTCTTTTCTTATGTAATTATAAAGCTATCCATTTCACTATAGTATGAGTTAAATACAAATTTTAAAATTTGATTTAAAACTAACATAGATATATGACCGGAGTAACCTAACCTACCCTACCTAACCTAACCTACCCTAGCATAACCTAACCTAAACTAACATAACTAAGTAAATAATTTATGTTCCTAATATAATACAATAATTATCTATAAATAAACCATTTGGAAAGAATTTATTGTAAATAATGAAAATCACTCGGCCTATTAGGCAAATCGTGCCTTGCATAGTAGGCCAAGAAGTGCATTCTGGCTACTAGGTACGACATATATATATATATAATATATATATATATATATATATATATATATATATATATATATATATATATATATATATATATATTAGTATATTTTGTGTAGCAGTCTTTCCTGTAGACATATATTATTAAATTATGGCCGAAAAAATTATAAAAGATAAATTATTATCAAGTAGATAATTATAAAAATTAAAAAGATAGTTGTCAGGCGACAAGTCGCCAATATACATCATTCATAAAAAAGACGAATATCTGGCGAAAAATGAACCTCATACTCTCTGACCAAAACTAAATTCCAAGGGGTAACGAAGGACACTACAGCCGAACTGAAAGCAAAGGTCAACAAATTGATCGAAACTGTGAACGCCAAGAAATCTGGACTCCACCTGCCAAAGATTATTGGGGAATATAAACCTGGATATGCATATGGAAAATGTCAAGACACACAAGCCTGGAAACCCACTTCGGCCAATCATCAGCCAGATACCCACACCCATGTACAGACTGGCGAAAGGACTCAACAGCTTGCTGACTCCTTATGTCCCTTGCGCCTTCAGCCTGAAGTCTCCAAAGGAATTTGTTGACTTGCTGCAGGGAACACGGGCCACAGGGATAAGGCCTCGTTGGACGTAGAATCTCTGTTTACCAACGTACTTGTGGATGAAACAATCGGGATGATAGCCGACAGAGTGTATTGTGATCCGGCATGTACTCCTCTTGACATACCAGAACACAGTCTAAGGAAACTACTCCAAGCTTGTACTAAAGAGGCACCCTTCTTGAGCCCAGATGGACACATATATAAGCAAGTAGATGGGGTCGCCATGGGTTCTGCCCTAGGTGTCCTGTTTGCAAACTTCTACATGGGTACCATCGAGAAAAAGTCTTAGTCGACATGAACTTGAAAACCGGCCATATACTGCAGGTATGTTGACGACATTTTTACACAGGTACCTGATGTCAGACATCTGCAGGAGCTGAAGGAGGCATTTGAGCAGAATTCTGTGTTGCGTTTCACTTACGAGATGGAGAAGGATGGTAAGCTGCCCTTTCTAGATGTAACAGTCATGGAAAGGAGCGGAGTTTTCCACACTGCAGTCTACACTAAGGAAACAAACATAGGAATGTGCCTGAATGCCAACAGTGACTGCCCGGACAGGTACAAGAGGAGTGTTGTCGACCGTGCCCTCAGCCACAGCTCAGAATGGAAGCAAGTCGACGAAGAACTCTGTAGGGTAAGGCAGGTCCTAGTCAACAACGGCTTCTCCAATGGATTCGTGGAAGACATCATAAGGAAGGAAACTGAAACGCCATGCAACCTCTGAAGAGACAACTAACACAACACCTATACCCCTATTAGACTATTGTTACAGGAACTTTTTTTCCACAGCCCATAAAACGGAGGAAAGGGTCCTGAAAGATATTGTCAGTAGAAATGTTATCCGTACAGCCAAAAATCAGAAGATACAACTGACGATTTACTATAAAACCAGAAAAACGGCCAGCCTACTCATGAGAAACTCTCTAGACACAAAGCAGAACGCTTTAAAAGAGACCAACGTCGTCTATGCCTTCAAATGCCCTCTTGGGGACTGTAAGTCTCAAAAAACCCAGTATATAGGCAAGGCAACAACATCTCTTTCCAGGCGTTTAACGATGCATAAGCAACAGGGCTCCATTAAGGAACATATAATCTCTTCCCAAAAACAAACCATCACCAGAGAAATCTTAGCAAACAACACAGAAATCATCGATAGATACAGCGATAGCAGGCGGCTTGACGTCTGCGAGGCACTACACATCAAGAAGTCAACACCAGTAATCAACAGCCAATTAATGCACAACTATATTCTACCCACTTCAAGACTCCGCTCCAATATAGAAGCATCAGAAATATGGACCAATAGGCTTTCTACAATTACTTCCATTCAATACCCATTGTTTCGTGTTCTGTCTTGTGTTTGAATTTAATACCCATTCAATACCCATTGTTGATAGTTTGTTTTCCCCTCATCAACCTCACCCGAATGTAGATATAAAATCGAAGATGTGTAAGCTTTATTCAGTTTCAGTTGTGTGCTTGTAAACTAAAGTCTTTGAAAATGTAATAAGTTTTACGAAACGCGCTCAAGTGTCGTGTCAGACTAGAAATAAAAATGAATTTTGGAGAATTGATCTTTGAATTACCATCAACAGTGAAAAGAAACGTAAGAAAGATAGAGAAAATTCGTGTTAGATTTATTAATCTTACTTTTTCGGTCAAATATATATATATATATATATATATATATATATATATATATATATATATATATATATATATATATATATTGTGACGATAATCTCTTTCAAGAGAGATTGAGCCTGCTCTTCCCTACTTTAAGTTACGCCAAAGACACAAGTATAAGATGCTACATTCAAGATACGCCACCAGTAGCACAAAACGTTTTGACCAAGAGGCAGAACGTATCCAAGATCCCCCTACTCCACACACCCTCCACGCGCTGGCTCGTCATCAAACCAGCTAACTACCCTTCACCAGCTTGCCTGCTTCTGATTGGCGACTCGCCAGCCGCGCACCTGAACCCAGCGCCCTCTACACGAATCGACGTCTGAGCCTGACCAGCTATCCACTTCAGAATATTCCTTGTGCTCTTAAGGTTGACACCTCTCTCTGGCATACTCGCTCATTAGCTCGTATACGAAGGGAGGTTTCAGCCATTGCCGATATTCTCAGCACCATTTTAACATTGTAAATTTTGTATTTCACATTGTCTTTGAAATTTCTTTATTATTTAACTGTAATTTAACTTCCCGAGATTTGTCTTTTTCATTTATGTTTAAAGTAAATATATTAAAGTTTCATTGTTCATATTTTGTGTTTTACGTGTTCCTCCCTCTAACTTATCACAGACAACAGGCAAGCAGTCTATAATTTTGTTTAAAGTGTGACCAGGCTTTGACACCTGCCATTGGAGGACTGCCGAACATCAACACTCCAACACTTTCCCGTCACAATATATATAAAGAGGTACCACCTCTAGTGCAAGTGTTAGGACCCATAGCCTCAGAGAAGAAAATAAAGAGTACTCAGGGAAACGCTTGTGTGTTCTCACTGAACACTTGTCGATATTTTATTTGTCATAAATTTCGCATAATTTTAGAATTTCGCATAATATTGCATTTTAAGTAAGTTTTCTTGCATTTTGTAAAGTACTAAAAATTAACGAATTTAGCAATATTTTGATGTTTATCATCTTTTTTTTTTCCTTTGTGCGACATAAACCAAATATCAACGATTTAGGCAATAATTTGCTGTTTTTTCACGTTTATAAGCATTTTCGGTTTATTGTCATTATTTCAATTAAAATACGATAAATATGATTCAAACACGTAATTGATTGCAATCAACCTTAAATATCGTATTTTCAATCAACTATTTGTACCTCGTTAAAATATTGAGTAGGATATCGATTAGGAGAGAATCTGTTTTTATTGCAGATTTCGACTTTTCAGCAGGATTAGAGCGGTTTTACTTGTACATCTTCTTTAGTTAGTATAAAAGGAAAATCAGGAACATTTTAGTTATTTCTAATGAAAACCACATTTATTTATATCATTTGTATTAAAAACATTTTCATATGACTTTTTAATGATCAAAATAACACGAAACCTCGCTTTATGATATGAAGTAAAAATCTTTGGAATTTGGTAATATAGTGGCTTTTTTCATATTTTTCATGTGTGAATTTAGGTAAAAATATTCGAATATACTAATATTTTGACACTACTTCATGTTTTCTCGCGATTTGTGATTTTGCCTACAAATTTTAGAATTTAGCATAATATTACGTTTTTAAGCAAGTTTTCTTGCATTTTCTTACGTACTAAAAATTATCGAATTTAGCAATATTTTAATGTTTATCATCCTTTTACCCTTTATGATATATACACATCAAATATCAACGATATAGGCAATATTTTGCCGTTTTTCCACGTTTATAAGCATTTTCTTTTTATTTTCATTAATTCAATAAAAATACGATAAATATGATGCAAACACGTAATTGATTGCAAATTAACCTTAAATACCTTATTTTCAATCAACAATTTGTACCTCGTTAAAATAGTGAGTAAGATATAAATTAGGAAAGAATTTCTGTTTTTATTGCATATTTCGACGTTTCAGCCGGATTAGAGGGGTTCTACTTGCAAATCTTCTTTCGATAATATAAACGGAAAATCAGGAACATTTTAGTTAATTCTCATGAAAACTACATTTATTTATATCATTTGTATTAAAAACAACATTTTCATATGACTTTTTAATGATCAAAATAACACGAAACCTAGCTTAATGATTTAAAGTAAAAATCCTCGAATTTGGTAATATAGTGACTTATTTCACGTTTTTTCATGTGGTGTATATTTAGGTTAAAATATTCGAATACACTAATATTTTGACACTACTTCATGTTTTCTCGAGATTTGTGATTTTGCCGACATATTTTAGAATTTAGCATAATATTACGTTTTTAAGCAAGTTTTCTTGCATTTTCTTACGTACTAAAAATCATCGAATTTAGCAATATTTTGAAGTTTATCATCCTTTTTCCTCTTTGTGAGATATACACCAAATATCAAAGATTTAGGCAAAATTTTGCCGTTTTACCACGTTTTTATGCATTTTCGGTTTATTGTCATTAATTCAATAAAAATACGATAAATATGATGCAAACACGTAATTGATTGCAAATTAACCTTAAAAACCTTATTTTCAATCAACTTTTTGTACGTTGTTAAAATAGTGAGTATTAGGAGAGTGAGTTTTATAATAATAATAGTGAGTATTATTGATTAGAAGAAAATTTCAGTTTGTATTGCATATTTCGGCTTTTCAGCCGAATTAGAGTGGCTTTTCTTGTAGATTATTTTTCGGTAAAATAAACAGAAAATCAGTAACATTTTAGTTAATTCTAATGAAAACATATTGATTTTTAATATTTGTTTTGGAAACATTTCCATATGCCCTTTTATTGATCAAAATAACACGAAACCTCGATTTATGATTTGAAGTAAAAATCTTCGAATTTGATAATATAGCGAAATTTTTTACGTTTTTCATGTATTGTGATTTTAGGTTAAAATATTCGAATTTACTAATATTTTGATACTACTACACGTTTTCTCACTTTTTGTGATTTTGAATACAAATATCAGAATTTCGTATAATATTGCGTTTTTAAGCAAGTTTTCTTGCATTTTGTTATGTTTTTTGTTATGTTATGTAAGTTATCGAATTTAGTAAAATTTTGAAGTTTATCGTCTATTTTTCCTTCGTGAGAAATAAACCAAATATCAACGATTAGGTAATATTTTGCCGTTTTTTCACGTTTTCAAGCATTTTCGATTGTCATTAATTCATTACTAATACGAAAAATATAATGAAAACACGTAATTGATTGCAAATTAACCTTATATACCTTATTTTCAATCAACTATTTGTTCCTCGTTAAAATAGTGAGTATGATATTGATAAGGAGAGAATTCCTGTTTTGATGCATATATCGATGTGTCAGCCAGATTAGAGGGGTTATACCTGTATATCTTCCTTCGGTAATATAAACGGAAAATGAGTTAATTTTAATGAAAACACATTGATTTATATCATTTGTATTGGAAACAACATTTTCAAATGACTTTTTAATGACCAAAATAACACGAAACCTCGTTCTATGATTTGAAGTAAAAATCTCCGAATTTGGTAATATAGTGACTTTTTCACGGTCTTCATGTTGTGTGAATTTAGGTAAAAATATAGGAATATAATAATATTTTGACACTACTTTATGTTTTCTCGCGATTTGTGATTTTTCCTACAAATCTCAGAACTTCTCAAAATATTGGGTTTTTAAGCAAGTTTTCTTGCATTTTGTTATGTACTAAAGATCATAAAATTTAGCAATAATTTGAAGTTTATCATCCTCTTTCCTTTATGAGATACAAACCAAATATCAACGATTTAACGATTTAGGCAATAATTTGCGGTTTTTCCACGTTTTAAGCATTTTTGGTTTATTAATTCATTAAAAATACGATAATTATGATACAAACACGTAAATGAATGAAAATTTCCTTTAAATACCTTATTTTCAATCAACTATTTTTACCTCGTTAAAATAGTGAGTAATATATTGATTAGCAGAGAATTTCTGTTTTTATTGCATAGTTCAACGTTTTAGCCGGATTAGAGCGGTTTTACTTGTCTATCGTCTTTCGGTAATATAAACGGAGAATCAGGATCATTTTAGTTAATTCTAATGAAATCACAATGATTTTTATCCTTTGTATTGGAAACAACATTTTCATATGCTTTTTTAATGATCTAAATAACACCAAACCTCGCTCTATGATTTGAAGTAAAAATACTCGAATTTGGTAATTCGAGTAGTTAATCACCTACTTGTGTACAGATTCACACACACACACACACACACACACACACACACACACACACACACACACACACACACACACACACACACACACACACATAAATATATAAAGGGCTTATTTTTGTGCGTATCCATGTGTATTATTGTCAAGACCGACAGACAAGTGCAGCTATGTGTGACTTTGTGTACTTGTAATTGCACTGACGTGTGTACCGTAATTATTTGTGTGCGTCCATTTTAACGGTACATATTAGTGAATGTTTTTTTTTTAATTTATGGACATATGAACGTTTACGCTCATTTAGTGTTACTGTAATTTTTATGGTTACCACCTGTACGTTTGATTGACATAGCATGCCATGAATGTCACATTTGTTTATACTGTTTTGCTGTTCACGCTCACTCTCGCTGACTTTCGTGTAACAATTGTGCTCAAATGTGCTTGTTAAAGGTTAGTAATCATAGTTTCTTTACCTAGTAATTTGCACGTATTTCGGAAAGAAACATTCTCAAAAAACTCAAACTTTTTCCTATATTACGATAATCTCCTTCAAGAGAGATTTGGCCTGCTCTTTCCTATCGTCATGTTACTTCAGTACATCTACAACATCTAGATACTAAAGCAAGTGTAGTACATATTTGGTCAGATACGTTTTGCCAGGCGCAAACGTATCACACACTCGCTCTCCACCTCCCCCCTCCCTCGTCGCCGATCACCAAACTAGCATTTCCAGCCTGCCCGCTTCTGATTGGTGAATCGACGTCTGCACCACTGCACTTCTGCACCTCAGCGCCATCTACCTAGCCGATATCTGGGCCTGCACCAGCCATTAGAGTTAGAATATTCTGTGCTTTCAAGCTGAAACAACCATCTGATATACGCTCTGTCTATTAGTGGATGTTCTCAGCCAGCGCTTTATTCTCAGCACCTGTTAATTTCATTTTGTCTTTATCCATTTTAGAGTAACGTCACCACTATATTATTTTGTTATTTTTTGAATCTTGTGAGTTTGCACTGTACATAGCCAAGGAATTGTCTTATTCATAATTTGTTTTAAATTTAATTAAAGTTTCATTGTTCATACTATTTGTTTTGCTTGTTTTGCCTTACTTTGCCACAGGACACAACAGCTACGCAGTCATTTTTTGTTTAAATGTGATAGGCATTGACACCAGCCATTGGGAGGACTGCCGAACACCTACACTTCTTTTTTCCATCACGCCTAACATACAAGTCAATCACTCACTATCTAACATCAGTCAGAAACACTTTTCTTACTATTTCTCCGAACGTCTTTTTGCATAAATATCCTATTTTAACAAATTCAATCGTTAAATTCATAACTGGCAACCCCCTCCTGGTCATCCAAGGCCACCAAGGGAATAGCCCCACCCAGGTAGTATCATTCCTTTCCCTTAACCCCTCCTAAATTAAATTATTTTTTTGACCAATACACAAACGTAGGGCCTGATAGCTGAGTGGATAGTGCACTGGACTCATAATCCTAGAGACCGGGTTCGATTCCCCGGTGATTCCAGAAACGAATTGGGCAGAGTTTCTTTCACTTTGATGCCCCCATTTACATAGCAGTAAATAGGTCCCTGGGCATTAGACAGCTGCTACTGGTTGCTTTTTGTGTGCGTGTGTGTGGGTATGTGTGAATGTCTATGTTTGAAGAAATTTTTGTTTAATTAGTAGCTGGTAATAATTGATTTATTGACTGTTGAGAGCCGGGCCCAAAGAACAGAGTTCAATTCCTGCAAACATAATTAGGTGAATACATCTAAGTGAATACTAACCAAATATATTATATATATATATATATATATATATATATATATATATATATATATATATATATATATATATATATATATATAATATAAATATATAATATATATTGTCGTCGGGGTGTCTCTCTCTCTCTCTAGCCACTAAGAGTCACCACTAAGTATTAGTAGTGATAAACGTTACTTACTGTACCCCCCACGGGTCTGCACTCGATCCTCAGTGTCACTGTTCACCAGGAGAGTCTCTGTCTGTCTCTGGCTGGTCTCGTAGCTTAAAGATGAGTGAGAACACGATCACTTCACTTGATCATGTGTCCGCCCCGACAGAGGGCTCTACCGCTCACTATGTCACCAACTGGTGTTTACCGTGTCCAGTAACACCTCAGTGTAATAGTAGTAATATAGTAGTGGCCCCAGGGAATACTAATCAATTTGGTAACAGGTAAGTATATGTTTAAATCACTCACTATTAGATAGTCTCAATAGCAACAAGGTAATGGAGGGTTGACACAAACAGCGCGGTGGTTTTGTAGTTTACTTAAAAGATCAAAGAATCATAACTCTGCATCAACAACATGGCAAAGGAATAAATGAGCAGCCTTTTCTCTGCCTCTTCTCAATTCTGGAACACTCCGGGAATGGCAACACTCCCAGTTGCCGTGCGTTCCCAGGCTCCACATGCAGTGTTATCGAACGTTTGGCATATCGCGAGATGCCACGCCCACTCACACTCCTCACTGTTCCTCACACCGCTCACTTCCTCACTATACTCACACTATTGGCGTGAGGCGCCTATTATTCCATCGTATTCACAGTATATTACAATATTGGCATAATCACAGTTAACCACTAGACATATGAATATATTATTTAATAACTCCAGTATATATAGTTCAATTTATCATTATTTATAATAACGAGGTAACTCTAGGCACTCAGCCTTACACTATTAAATTGTATATTTATATATATAACCTCTGGCACGAACTTATAATATAAATGACATGTAAATATAAATGTCCTTGTCACAGTAATCTCTTCATCAAACCACAGGTGCAATCACACACCATATATATATATCCCGTGAGAGCTCTATAGCATCTCCCTTCACAACTGTGTCTTACTAGAAACAAAGACATTGGTGAGTCCTGCTTACGACATAGAAGATACTCTGGCTAATCGCTAACTAAAGGGGAATGGGAGGGAAAACTGAATTACCTACTTCCACCAAAAATGATGTGGACTCGTCCTCTGTTAAGGGTTGAATTGAAGCTCCTGGTCCCGGCTCACGACTTGCTGTAGGGAACACTCCCACACACACTGATGCTCTTCCCAGGACCTCAACCAACACCCCCAAAAAGCACGTCTTCTCCGTACTGCTTCTCTCTGCAGGCTCCGTGCTCCTCCACAATCTCTTGAAGGGTTGGAGTAGGTCTCCTGGCCGTCGCCTCCTCCTCACAACTACGTCTGCAGCCCCTACTCCCGGCTGCAGTCGTTCGTATTCCCAGTTAGTTTGTTCTTCTTCCTCACGGTGAACTGGCCCAGCCGCTACGTCATCACCCGACTGGTGAAACTTTACAGTCGTCCCTGAAGTTACTGCCCAGGCTTTATTCTTGCTAAGCACCTGTCACCGGAGCACTCGTTTCCCGTCAATTCCTTCTTCTGTCCGCCTCACGGAGTTCAGGAAGACCGCACAGGATGCGCGCAGACCACTGGTGATGCGTATATTCACCGGAGAGAGGCGAATACTGTCAGACTGACAAGACCCCCCCTATTGAATGTCCGCCCTTGACGACGTGTCGTATCTAACTCCTGGCACCACGGGGGCGCACGGCCCGGACCTACCTCCATTCGTGACGTCACACTTGCCAGGGGCGTTTCTCATTGGCTCCCAGTACCACGTCACCGTTCTTGGCCAATCTGGTGCCACTGACGTCATAACATTTTGGCGCGAAAACGTAGGAGTCGGCGCCATCTTGGCGTCCAAAAGGGCCTAAGCCAATGGTCAAAACACTCTTCTTCAGTTAATTTCTTTCCTATGCGAGAACACCTCATGCTCCCTCATTGTCAAATTGTTCTCTGGAAGGCAGAGAACGTTCGGGTAAACTAGATATGACTCTTACAGCTGGCGTGGGAGAAATATAAGGGGGGAGGGTGGGAACACCGTCACATACCCCTCCCCTTAAAATAAGAGTGATATCGGTTTAGTGTACTCGGGAAAGGGCATCCGCTACCACGTTGTCCTGCCTTCTGATGTGCTTAATTTCTAACCAGTATTCTTGTAGTAGTAATGCCCACCTTGTCAGCCACTGGTTGGAGTTTCTCATCTTGTACAAGAAAGCCAGAGGGTTGTGGTCTGTAAAAACGAGAACAGGCCTCGCCCCTCCTCCCACATATACGTCGAAGTGCTTTAGAGCCATTACTAAAGCCAAAGCCTCCTTTTCGACGGTACTATAGACACGCTGGTACTTCACGAATTTCTTGGAGTAAAATGCGACAGGCCTATGTACCTCGCTCCTTTCCTGGGCCAACATGGCTCCCATCCCTACATCACTGGCATCTACATACAGAATGAACCTGGCTGTAAAATCTGGGGATATTAACACTGGGGCCTCTGTCAACAGTTTCTTCGTCTTCTCGAAAAATTTCTGGCAGGCCTCTCCCCACATCCATCGTGTATTCTTAGAGAGTAATTCTGTCAGAGGATGCGCTATCGTGGAAAAGTTCTTACAGAAACCACGATAGTATCCAATCATCCCAAGATACCTCAGCAATTCCTTCCGTGTCCTGGGTATTGGGTACTCTCTAATAGCTGATACCATGTGATCCACAGGGGTAACCTCTCCTTGACCGATGACGAAACCCAGGTATTCTAGATGGGCCTTCCCAAACTCACTCTTGGCTAGGTTCACGGTCAGGTTAGCATCCTCCAGCCTCCTGAACAGCTCCCTGAGTCGCTCTAGGTGTGCCTCCCAATCGTCGGAGTACACTACTATATCGTCAATGTATACAGTGCAGCCTTCGGCTCCTCTCAGCAACTCATTCATCATACGTTGAAAACAACTCCCGATGTTCTTCATCCCGAAGAGCAACACTTTATACTGATACAGTCCATCTGGTGTCACAAAAGCTGATATCTTCCTAGCCTCGGGAGTTAACGAGATTTGGTAATACCCCTTGAGCAGGTCGACCTTGGACACATATCTGGCACTACCCACCTGATCGATGCAATCATTTACCATGGGCATGCGGTGGGAATCTGCCACAGTGATGGGGTTCACCTTCCTGTAGTCCGTGCAAAAGTGGTATGTATCGTCGCTTTTCTTAACCAGCAAACACGTGGAACTCCACTCGCTGTTGCTAGGCTCAGCAAGGTCATTCTCAAGAAGGTACTCTACCTCCTTCCTCATCAATTCTCGCCTCTCAGGGCTGACCCTATAAGCACTCTGTTTAATGGGCCTGGCGTCCCTCACCTCTACCTCGTGCGTCACACTCTTGTGGCGTCGGGGCACGTCGGTAAAAAGAGATGCATTCTCTCTCAACAGGTCCGTCAGATCTGCTGTCTATCTTTCTTCCAGGTGTTGAAGCTTGACTCCGATATTCTCCAAACTCTCCGCATTGGAGAGATGGATGCCGTCCGCCCTGGACCATTTTCCTTCCTCTGCTGGAATCTTTTGATTCACCTGCACGCATAGGACCACTTTCTGTAGTTCTCGTGGCATTGTTCCGTCCTGCACGGCGGCTCCTCCTTCTTCAGGGAAGAAAGGCTTCAGACGGTCAATATGACACACCTGTTCTTGCGGGGTCTGTCCGGCTTGCTGACTTCATAGCTTACTGGACCCAATCGTCTTAACACCTTATACGGTCCCTCAAATCGTGACTCGGTCACACGGCTCTTCCCTGGCAGTAACACCATAACCTGGGACCCAACCTGGAACTCTCTTGGCGTAGCTTTCTTGTCGTACAACTTTGACATCTTTTGCTGCGCCTCCTTTAAATGCCGTCCTGCTAGCTCTTTCGCCAATGCGAGACGCTCCTTAAATTTCTGCACATATTCGCTGACCGTTCCCACGGTCACTCCTGGTGCCCATTGCTCTCTCAGCATGGATAGAGGATAGCGTACCTCATGTCCATATACCAGTTGGAACGGTGAGAAACCCAGTGACTCCACTACAGCGTTCCGTATAGCAAACATTGCAGGGTACACTGCCTCATCCCACTCGGCTCCTTGTTCCGCACAGAACAATCTCAGAATGGTTTTCAGTGTGGAGTGAAACCTTTCGATCGCCCCTTGCGACTGCAGTCGGTAGTGCAACGACCGAATCTAAGTTACTCCCCAATTCGACACGGTCTGTCTAAACCACTTGGACTGAAACACGCTCCGACAGTCCGTCTGGATTTCCCTGGGCATTCCCACCCAAGAGAAAAAACGCTGCAGCTGCCCGGCTACACCTTTTGACGTCAAGCATCGTATCGGGACTGCTTTCGGGAACCTTGTCGCCGCACACATGATGGTCATCAGGTAGGTGTTTCCCTTGCTCGTCCGTGGACACGATCCTACCCCGTCGACCAACAGACGTTCAAACGCTGGCCCAAATGCAGGAACAGGGGCCTTTGGTGTCGCTGGTACACTCTTTCCTGCTCTCTGGCAAGGTAAGCAAGTCTTACAGTGACGCCTCACATCGGCGTCCACACCCGGCCAGTAGAAATAGTCCCTGAAACAACTTGCAACTAGGCAACTTGCGTAGAGTCTTGGTCACTCCCAACCACCGCTTTCTGAATCCCATAAGCAATCCAGCTGGGATTACCCCATTGCTGACCAAGAAGCTGCTACATTGCTAGAAACTGCGACGACACCACACGACACTGCCCGACTTAGAGATGTAGTAGCTCCCCTTGCAGGTGACTTCCTATCAGCAGCCCCTATGTCAGCTACCGGCATTCGTCTCACACCGCAGGCCCTACGAATTGCTGTGGCTCTTCGCCTCGCTGCCCCAATCCACACCGAATACAGGTGTATTTGCGACGAGGCAGTGGCCGTCAGGTGAAACTCGTTTAGAACCATTACTAAGAAGCATTACTAAGAACCACAGCCGGTTGTCCAGCAGAGAGAGAGCACCGTTATCTAATGCCTCACAACTCTGATGAGCCTCTCATCAGTAGGTCGTAGAGGGTCGCCCAATTCGTAGGTCGCCCAGACGGGATCGCGATGAATCCTTGAAAGAATGGTAGACATAACACAAAACCTCGCTCTATGATTTGAAGTAAAAACCCTCGAATTTGGTATTATAGTGACTTTCACGTTTTTCATGTAGTGTGATTTTAGGTAAAAATATTTGAATTTACTAATATTTTGATACTACTCTATATTTTCTCGCGATATAAAATTTTGCCTACAAATCTCTGAATTTCGCATAATATTTCGTTTTTTAAGCAAGTTTTCTTGCCTTTTGTTCAGTTCTAAAAAATCATCGAATTTAGCAATAATTTAAAGCTAATCATCCTTTTTTCCTTAAAGAGATATACATCAAATATCAACGGTTTAGGCAATATTTTGAAGTTTTCCACGTTTTGGGCATTTTCGGTTTATTTTCATTAATTCAATATAAATACGATAAATATGATGCAAACACGTAATTGATTTCAAGTTAACCTTAAATACCGTATTTTCAATCAACTATTTGAACCTCGTAAAAATAGTGAGTAAGATATTAATTAGAAGAGAATTTCTGCTTTTATTGCAGATTTTGACGTTTCAGCCGGATGAGAGCGATTTCACTTGTACATCTTCTTTCGGTAATATAAACGGAAAATCAGGAACATTTTAGTTAATTCAGATGAAAACACATTGATTTTTATCATTTGTTTTGGAAGCAACATTTTCATATGCATTTTTAATAATCAAAATAACACGAAACCTCGCTTTCTTTATTTGAAGTTAAAATCCTCGAATTTTGGTAATATAGTGATATTTTTCATGTTTATCATGTAGTGTGATTTTAGGTCAATATTTTTTGAATATTCGAATAAAATAAATATCGAATTAACTAACATTTTGATACTACTACATGTTTTCTCGCTTTTTGTGACTGACTAAAAACATCAGAATTTCGCATAATATTGAGTTTTTAAGCAAGTTTCTTGCATTTTGTAATGTACTAAAAATTTTGCCATTTTTTCACCTTTTTAAGAATTTTTAGTGCATTGTTATTAATTCCTTGAATACACGATATATATGATACAAACCCGTAATTGATTGCAAATTCACTTTAAATACTTGATTTTCAATCAACCAGTTGTACCTTGCGTGATTATAAGCAAAAATATTCGAATTTACTAATAATTCGATATTATTTCATGTTTATCGCGATATGTGATTTTGTCTACAAATCTCAGGATTTCGCATAATATATCATTTTTTAGCACGTTTTCTTGCATTATGTTTTGTACTGAAAATCATCGACTTAAGCAATATTTGGACGTTAATCATTCTCTTTTCCTTTCTGTGATTTAAACCAAATATCAACGATTTAGGCAATATTTTGCTATTTTTCCATCTTTTTAAGAATTTTTAGTGTATTGTTATTAATTCATTGAACAAAAAATATATATGATGCAAACCCGTAATTGATTGCAAATTCATTTTAAATACTGTATTTTCAATTAACTATTTGCACCTCGTTATACTAGTGAGTAAAATATTGATTAGGAGAGCAATCCTGTTTTTATTGCATATTTCGACGTTTCAGCCGGATTAAAGCAATTTTACGTGTACATCTTCTCCCGGTAATATTAATGGAATATCACGAACATTTTAGTTAATTCTAATGAAAACACATTGGTTTTTGTAATTTGTACTGAGAACAACATTTTCATGTGCCCTTTTAAAGGTTGGGCTAAATAACTCGAAACCTCGCTGTATGATTTGAAGTAAAAATTCCAAAATATGGTAATATAGTGATATTTTTTACTTTTTCATGTTATGTGATTATAAGCAAAAATATTCGAATTTACTAATAATTCGATATTATTTCATGTTTCCTTACAATATGTGATTTTGCCTACAATTGACAGGATTTCGCAAAATATATAATTTTTAAGCACGTTCTCTTGCATTATGTTTTGTACTGAAAATCTTCGAATTTAGCAATATTTTGACGTTTATCATTCTCTATTCCTTTTTGTGATTTAAATCAAATATCAACGATTTAGGCAGTATTTTATAATTTTTCCACCTTTTTAAGAATTTTTAGTGTATTTAGTTTTTTAGTGTATCGTGTATTCAATTCCTTGAATACACGATATATATGATACAAACCCGTAATTGATTGCAAATTCACCTAAAATACTCTATTTTCAATCAACAATATGTACTTCGTTATAATAGTGAGTAAAATTAGCAATTAGAGATTAGGAGAGCAATCCTGTTTTTATTGCATATTTCGACGTTTCAGCCGGAATAGAGCAGTTTTTCGTGTACATCTTCTCCCGGTAATATTAGTGGAAAATCACGAACATTTTAGGTAATTCTAATGAAAACACATTGATTTATATAATTTGTACTAAGAACAACATTTTCATATGCCCTTTTAATGGTCTAAATAACTCGAAACCTCGATGTATGATCTAAAGTAAAAATCCCCGAATATGGTAATATAGTGATATTTGTCGCGTTTTTCATGTTTTGTGAATTTAAGCAAATATATTTGAATTTACTAAAAATTTGATACTACTTCGTGTTTTCTCGCGATATGTGGTTTGGCCTATAACTCTCAGAATTACGCATAATATTGCGTTTTTTAAGCAAGTTTTTTTGCATTAGGTTTTGTACTGAAAATCTTCGAATATAGCAATATTTTGACGTTTATCCTTTATTCCATTATGTGATTTAAACGAAATATCAACGATTTAGGCAATATTTTGCCATTTTTCCACCTTTTAAAGAATTTTTGGTTTATTCTTAATAATTCATTGAATGCACGATAAATATGATGCAAACCAGTAATTGATTTCAAATTCACTTTAAATACTTGATTTTCAATCAACCATTTGTACCTCGTTAAAATAGTGAGTAAAATAATGATTGGGAGAGCAATCTTGTTTTTATTGCATATTTTGACGTTTCAGCTGGACTAGAGCAGTTTTGCGTGCACATCTTCTCCCGGTAATAATAATTGAAAATCACGAACAATTTAGTTAATTCTAATGAAAACACATTGATTTTTAAAATTTGTACTGAGAACAACATTTTCATATGCCTTTTTTTATCTAAATAACACGAAACCTCGCTGTATGATATGTAGTAAAAATCCCCGAATATGGTAATATAGTGACTTTTTTCACGTTTTCATGTTGTGTGATTTTAAGCAAATATATTCAAATTTACTAATAACTCGATATTATTTCATGTTTTCTCGCGATATCTGATTTTGCCAACAATTCTCAGGATTTCGCAAAATATATCATTTTTAAGCACATTTTCTTGCATTATGTTTTGTACTGAAAATCTTCGAATTTAGCAATATTTTGATGTTTAGCATTCTCTTTTCCTTTATGTGATTTAAATCAACGATTTAGGCAATATTTTGCCATTCTTCCACTTTTTTAAGAATTTTTTGTTTATTGTTATTAATTCATTGAATACACGATAAATATGATGCAAACCCGTAATTGATTGCAAATTTACTTTAAATACTTGATTTTCAATCAAAAATTTGTACCTCGTTAAAATAGCGAGGAAAATTTTGATTAGGAGAGCAATCCTGTTTTTATTGCATATTTCAACGTTTAAGCCGGAATAGACCAGTTTTACGTGTACATCTTCTCCCGGTAATATTAGTGGAAAATCACGAACATTTTAGGTAATTCTAATGAAAAACTTAGTCCCTTTAATTAACTAACTCCTCTGACCTGGTCTCACCTGACCTTTCTGTCCTCCGTCTAGCAACCACTGTTCTCAACACAACCCGACGTCTACCAATTCCGTAACATTCCCTCACCAACTAAACCAGTAACACACTCCCTTCATCCCTCAAAGTGTTCCAAAACCTGTTTGCCCTGCCACCATATATGTCGTGACGTGAACCCCGGTTCTTTCCGAACACAGCGATTACACAACATATAACACCTTGCCTCAGCAACCGTTACTACCACCGTGTACTCCTACACACACCAGACTCTTGAGGCGTACCACTAGGTTTGTTCTGGAACACAATGAGTGAACATATGGAAAGTATTTAAAGGCCGTCGGGTTTTGTCATTTAATTACAAAAAATAGACTCTGGCAATTAATAACGTATTAACATACTCTATTAGGTAAATACACTTCCTATACCCATAGACCACTTGACCTCCGCGGTCACCACTTGCACTCGTAACTTCCGCGTAAGTCCTTAATACGGAATGATTACTACAATGCTCCACACCCAGTTAGTCTTTCATTCAATACAATACAATAAATTTACTTTAAATACTAAATACGATACTGCAGACTTAACTTGGTCACTAAGATCACATCAGGCTCTCGCATAGCTGTCTGCTACACTTCGCTGCTGCCACAAACGGAGACCCCGGAGGACTTGCCAGTTCCACTCCCACAACCAGACTATCTCCAGTCAGCCATGGCCTCAAACATTTTACAACGCCTCTCAAGTAAGGTATAATCCGATTAATCTTATCCCTGGAAGCGGAAACCTCCTTCCTAGAAGCCTGAGTCCTCTTTCCAGGAATTATTAGTTTGGCTAACAGCTGCGGTCTTAATCCCTTTGACCTTTCTTGGATATGTCTGTCTACTTAACATGTACTTCTAATCATCATTCCTTAAGTGTTGTAGTAATGATCCTCTAGCTAATAATCCCTACTAACTTGTGGATTAAATCACCCTTCTCCCGGTAATAATAATGGAAAATCACGAACAATTTAGTTAATTCTAATGAAAACACATTGATTTTTATCATTTGTACTGAGAACAACATTCTCATATGCCTTTTTTATTGATCTAAATATAACGAAACCTCGCTGTATGATTTGTAGTAAAAATCCCCGAATATGGTAATATAGTGACTTTTTCCATGTTTTCATGTTGTGTGATTTTAAGCAAAAATATTTGAATTTACTAATAATTGAATACTACTTCATGTTTTCTCGCGATATGTGATTTGACCTACAAACCTCAGAATTTCGCAAAATATTGCCTTTTTAAGCTTGTTTTCTTGCATTATGTTCTGTACTGAAAATCTTCGAATTTAGCAATTTTTTGACGTTTATCATTCTTTTTTCCTTTATGTGATTTAAACCAAATATCAACGATATAGGCAATACTTTGCCATTTTTCCACCTTTTTAGGAATTTTTATTTTAGTGTTAATAATTCATTAAATACACGATAAATATGATGCTAACCCGTAATTTATTGCAAATTCACTTTAAATATTTCATTTTCAATCAACCATTTATACCTTGTTATAATAGTGAGTAAAATATTGATTAGGAGAGCAATCCTGTTTTTATTGCATATTTCGACGTTTCAGCCGAGGTATAATCGCCTGAAAAGCAGTTTTATGTGTACGAATTAAAGCAGTTTTACATGTACATCTTCTCCCGGTAATAATAATGGAAAATCACGAACTTTTTAGTTAATTCTAATGAAAACACATTGATTTTTATAATTTGTACTGAGAACAACATTTTCATATGCCCTTTTATTAGTCTTAATAACTCGAAACCTTGATTTATGATTTGAAGTAAAAATCCCCGAATATGGTAATATAGTAACTTTTTTTACTTTTTTCATGTTGTGTGATTTTAAGCAAAAATATTCGAATTTACTAATAATTCGAAACTATTTCAATGTTTTCTCGAGATATGTGATTTTGCCTACAAATCTCAAGATTTCGCATAATATATCATTTTTAGCCCGTTTTCTTGCATTATGTTTTTTACTGAAAATCTTCGACTTTAGCAATATTTTGACGTTAATCATTCTCTTTTCCTTTCTGTGATTTATACCAAATATCAACGATTTAGGCAATATTTTGCTATTTTTCCACCTTTTTAACAATTTTTAGTGTATTGTTATTAATTCATTGTATACACAATAAATTTGATGCAAACCCATAATTGATTGCAAATTCATTTTAAATACTCTATTTTCAATCAACTATTTATACCTCGTTATACTAGTGATTAAATATTGATTAGGAGAGCAATCCTGTTTTTATTGCATATTTCGACGTTACAGCCGGATTAAAGCAGTTTTACGTGTATATCTTCTCCATGTAATATTAATGGAAAATCACTAACATTTTAGTTAATTCTAATGAAAACACATTGGTTTTTATAATTTGTACTGACAACAACATTTTCATATGCCCTTTTAATGGTTGGGCTAAATAACTCGAAACCTCGCTGTATGATTTGAAGTAAAAATTCCACAATATTGTAATATAGTCACATTTTTTACGTTTTTCATATTGTGTGATTATAAGCAAAAATATTTAAATATACTAATAATTCGATATTATTACATGTTTTCTTGCGATATGTGATTTTGCCTACAATTATCAAGATTTCGTAAAATATATCATTTTAAGCACGTTTTCTTGCATTACGTTTTGTACTGAAAATCTTCGAATTTAGCAATATTTTGACGTTTATCATTCTCTTTTCCTTTATGTGATTTAAATCAACGATTTAGGCAATATTTTGCCATTCTTCCACCTTTTTAAGAATTTTTTGTTTATTGTTATTAATTCATTGAATACACGATAAATATGATGCAAACCCGTAATTGATTGCAAATTTACTTTAAATACTTGATTTTCAATCAAAAATTTGTACCTCGTTAAAATAGTGTGGAAAATTTTTATTAGGAGAGCAATCCTGTTTCTATTGCATATTTCAACGTTTCAGCCGGAATAGAGCAGTTTTACGTGTACATCATCTCCCGGTAATATTAATGGAAAATCACGAACATTTTAGTTAATTGTAATGAAAACAGTTTGATTTTTATAATTTGTACTAAGAACAACATTTTCATATGCCCTTTAATGGACTAAATAACACGAATTCTCGCTGTATGATTTGAAGTAAAAATCCCCGAATATGGTAATATAGTGACTTTGTCACGTTTTCATATTGAGTGAATTTAAGCTAAAATATTTGAATTTACTAATAATTGAATACTACTTCATGTTTTCTCGCGATATATGATTTGACCTACACCTTAGAATTTCGTAAAATATTGCCTTTTTAAGCTTGTTTTTTTGCATTATGTTTTGTACTGAAAATCTTCGAATTTAGCAATATTTCGACGTTTATCCTTTATTCCATTATGTGATTTAAACGGAATATCAACGATTTAGGCAATATTTTGCCCTTTTTCCACCTTTTAAAGAATTTTTAGTTTATTGTTAATAATTCATTGAATACACGATAAATATGATGCAAACCAGTAATTGATTTCAAATTCACTTTAAATACTTGATTTTCAATCAACCATTTGTACCTCGTTATAATAGTGAGTAAAATAGTGATTGGGAGAGCAATCTTGTATTTATTGCATTTTTCTACGTTTCAGCTGGAATAGAGCAGTTTTACGTGCACATCTTCTCCCGGTAATAATAATTGAAAATCACGAACAATTTAGTTAATTCTAATGAAAACACATTGATTTTTAAAATTTGTACTGAGAACAACATTTTTATATGCCTTTTTTTGATCTAAATAACACGAAACCTCGTTGTATGATATGTAGTAAAAATCCACGAATATGGTAATATAGTGACTTTTTCACGTTTTCATGTTGTGTGATTTTACGCAAAAATATTCAAATTTACTAATAATTCGATATTATTTCTTGTTTTCTTGCGATATGTGATTTTGCCTACAATTCTCAGGATTTCGCAAAATATATCATTTTTAAGCACATTTTCTTGCATTATGTTTTGTACTGAAAATCTTCGAATTTAGCAATATTTTGACGTTTACCATTCTCTTTTCCTTTATGTGATTTAAATCAACGATTTAGGCAATATTTTGCCATTCTTCCACCTTTTTAAGAATTTTTTGTTTATTGTTATTAATTCGTTGAATACACGATATATATGATGCAAACCCGTAATTGGTTGCAAAATTTACTTTAAATACTTGATTTTCAATCAAAAATTTGTGCCTCGTTAAAATAGTGAGGAAAATTTTGATTAGGAGAGCAATCCTTTTTTTATTGCATATTTCAACGTTTCAGCCGGAATAGAGCAGTTTTACGTGTACATCATCTCCCGGTAATATTAATGGAAAATCACGAACATTTTAGTTAATTGTAATGAAAACAGTTTGATTTTTATAATTTGTACTAAGAACAACATTTTCATATGCCCTCTAAAGGACTAAATAGCACGAATTCTCGCTGTATGATTTGAAGTAAAAATCCCCAAATATGGTAATATAGTGACTTTTTTCACGTTTTCATGTTGTGTGAATTTAAGCAAAAATATTTGAATTTACTAATAATTGAATACTACTTCATGTTTTCTCGCGATATGTGATTTGGCCTACACCTTAGAATTTCGCAAAATATATCCTTTTTAAGCATGTTTTCTTGCGTTATGATTTGTACTGAAAATCTTCGAATTTAGCAATATTTCGACGTTTATCATTTTTTTTCCTTTATGTGATTTAAATCAAATATCAACGATTTAGGCAGTATTTTATAATTTTTCCACCTTTTTAAGAATTTTTAGTGTATTTAGTTTTTAGTCTATCGTGTTTTCAATTCCTTGAATACACGATAAATATGATACAAACCCGTAATTGATTGCAAATTCACTTAAAATACTCTATTTTCAATCAACAATATGTACTTCGTTATAATAGTGAGTAAAATATTGATTAGGAGAGCGATCCTGTTTTTATTGCATATTTCGACGTTTCAGCCGGAATAGAGCAGTTTTACGTGTACATCTTCTCCCGGTAATATTAGTGGAAAATCACGAACATTTTAGAAAATTCTAATGAAATCCTAGTCCCTTTAATTAACTAACTCCTCTGACATGGTCTCACCTGACCTTTCTGTCCTCCGTCTAGCAACCACTGTTCTCAACACAACCCGACGTCTACCAATTCCGTAACATTCCCTCACCAACTAAACCAGTAACACACTCTCTTCATCCCTCAAAGTGTTCCAAAACCTGTTTGCCCTGCCACCATATATGTCGTGACGCTGAACCTCGGTTCTTTCCGAACACAGCGATTACACAACACATAACACCTTGCCTCAGCAACCGTTACTACCACCGTGTACTCCTACACACACCAGACTCTTGAGGCGTACCACTAGGTTTGTTCTGGAACACAATGAGTGAACATATGGAAGGTATTTAAAGGCCGTCGGGTTTTGTCATTTAATTACAAAGAATAGACTCTGACAATTAATAACATATTAACATACTCTATTAGGTAAATACACTTCCTATACCCATAGACCACTTGACCTCCACGGTCACACCTTGCACTCGTACCTTCCGCGTAAGTCCCTAATACGGAATGATTACTACAAAGCTCCACACCCGGTTAGTCTTTCATTCAATACTCACATACTGCAGACTTAACTTGGTCACTAAGATCACATCAGGCTCTCGCATAGCTGTCTGCTACACTTCGCTGCTGTCACAAACGGAGACCCTGGAGAACTTGCCAGTTCCACTACCACAACCAGACTATCTCCAGTCAGCCATGGCCTCAAACATTTTACAACGCCTCTCAAGTAAGGTATAATCCGATTAACCTTATCCCTGGAAGCGGAAACCTCCTTCCTAGAAGCCTGAGTCCTCTTTCCAGGAATTATTAGTTTGGCTAACAGCTGCAGTCTTAATCCCTTTGACCTTTCTTGGATATGTCTGTCTACTTAACATGTACTTCCAATCATCATTCCTTAACTGTTGTAGTAATGATCCTCTAGCTAATAATCCCTACTAACTTGTAGATTAAATCACCCTTCTCCCGGTAATAATAATGGAAAATCACGAACAATTTAGTTAATTCTAATGAAAACACATTGATTTTTATAATTTGTACTGAGAACAACATTTTCACATGCCTTTTTTATTGATCTAAATATAACGAAACCTCGCTGTATGATTTGTAGTAAAAATCCCTGAGTATGGTAATATAGTGACTTTTTCCACGTTTGCATGTTGTGTGATTTTAAGCAAAAATATTTGAATTTACTAATAATTGAATACTACTTCATGTTTTCTCGTGATATATGATTTGACCTACAAACCTCAGAATTTCGCAAAATATTGCCTTTTTAAGCTTGTTTTCTTGCATTATGTTCTGTACTGAAAATCTTCGAATTTAGCAATATTTTGACGTTTATCATTCTTTTTTCCTTTATGTGATTTAAACCAAATATCAACGATATAGACAATACTTTGCCATTTTTCCACATTTTTAAGAATTTTTAGTTTATTGTTATTAATTCATTTAATATACGATAAATATGATGCAAACCCGTAATTGATTGCAAATTCACTTTAAATACTTGATTTTCAATCAACCATTTGTACCTAGTTATAATAGTGAGTAAAATAATGATTAGGAGAGCAAGCCTGTTTTTATTGCATATTTCGCCGTTACAGCGGGAAAAGAGCAGTTTTACGTGTACATCTTTCCCCGGTAATATTAATGGAAAGTCACGAACAATTTAGTTAATTCTATTGAATACACATTGTTTTTTATAATTTATACTGAGATCAACATTTTCATATGCCTTTTTATTGATCTAAAAACCACGAAACCTAGCTGTATGATTTGTAGTAAAAATCCCCGAATATGGTAATATAGTGACTTTTTCACGTTTTCATGTTGAGTGATTTTAAGCAAAAATATTTGAACTTACTAATAATTGAATACTACTTCATGTTTTCTCGCGTTATGTGATTTGGCCTACAAACCTCAGAATTTCGCAAAATATTGCCTTTTTAAGCTTCTTTTCTTGCATTATGTTTTGTACTAAAGTCTTCGAATTTAGCAATATTTTTACGTTTATGTGATTTAAACCAAATATCAACGATATAGGCAATACTTTGCCATTTTTCCACATTTTTAAGAATTTTTAGTTTATTGTTATTAATTCATTGAATATACGATAAATACGATGCAAACCCGTAATTCATTGCAAATTCTCTTTAAATACTTGATTTTCAATCAACCATTTGTACCTCGTTTTAATAATGACTAAAATATTTATTAGGAGAGCAATACTGTTTTTATTGCATATTTCGACGTTTCAGCCGGAAAAGAGCAGTTTTACGTGTACATCTTCTCCCGGTAATATTAATGGAAAACCACGAACATTTTCGTTAGTTCTAATGAAAACACGTTGATTTTTATAATATGTACTGAGAACAACATTTTCATATGCCCTTTAATACTCTATATAACACGAAACCTCGCTGTATGATTTGAAGTAAAAATCCCCGAATATGGTAATATAGTTACTTTTTTCACGTTTTCATGTTTTGTGAATTTAAGCAAATATATTCGAATTTACTAATAATTCGATACTACTTCATGTTTTCTCGTGATATGTGATTTAGCAAAATATTGCTAAATTCGATGATTTTTAGCACAAAACAAAATGTGAGAAAACTACTTTAAAAAACGCAATATTTTACGAAATTCTGAGATTTGTAGGCCAACTCACATATCGCGAGAAAACGTGAAGTAGTATTAAAATATTTGGAAATTAGAATATTTTTACCTAAAATCACTCCACATAAATAACGTGAAAAATGTCACTATATAACCAAATTCGAGGATTTTTACTTCAATTCAGCGAGCGAGGTTGCATATTTTTCTGAGCATGTGATCAAACCCCCCTTAAACGTCATATTTCGACGTTTAAGCCGGATTAGAGCGGATTTACATGTACGTCTTTTTGCGGTAATATAAACGGAAGTTCAGGAATTTTTTTACAAATTCAGGATAAAAGATGTAACCTTAAAACTGCTTTAATCCGACTGTAACGTCGAAATATGCAATAGAGAGCAGAAATTCTCTCCTAATCATTTTTTTACTCACTATTTTAACGAGGTAGAAATAGCTGATAGAAAATTAAGTATTTAAAGTTTATTAGCAATCAATTACGTGTTTGCATTATATATATCATATTTATAATGAATTATTGACAATAGACTAAAAATGCTTAAAATCGTGGAAAAACTGCAAAATATTGCCTAAAACGTTGATACTTAGTTTAAATCTCATTAAGGAAAAGGGGTGATTTACGTCAAAATATTGCTAAGTTTGATGATTTTCAGTATAAAACAAAATGTGAGAAAAATGATTTAGAAACGCAATATTTTGCGAAAATTAACCTTAAATACTTGATTATCAGTCAACTATTTACACCTCGTTAAAATAGTGAGAAAAAATTGATTAGGAGAGAATTTCTGCTTTATATTTGCATATTTTGATATTTCAGCCTGATTAGAGCGGTTTTACGTGAACATCTTCTATCAGTAATATAAATGGAAAATCATCAACTTTTTAGGTATTTCTAATGAAAACACATTGATTTTTATCGTTTGCATTGGAAACAACATTTTTATGTGCCTTTTTAATGATCAGAATAATATGCAACCTCCCTCTATGATTTGAAGTAAAAATCCTCGAATTTGGTTATATAGTAACATTTTTCACGTTTTTCATGTGGAGTGATTTTAGGTTAAAATATTCAAATTTACTAATATTTTGATACTACTTCATGTTTTCTCGCGGTAAGTGATTTGGCCTACAAATCTCAGAATTTCCCAAAATATTGCGTTTTTAAACAATTTTTCTCACATTTTGTTTTATACTAAAAATCATCAAATTTAGCAATATTTTGACGGAAATCACCCCTTTTCCTTAATGAGATTTAAACTAAGTATCAACGTTTTAGGCAATATTTTGCAGTTTTTCCACGTTTTTAAGCAGTTTATTGTCATTAATTCATTAAAAATACGAAATATATAATGCAAACACGTAATTGATTGCAAATTAACCTTAAATACTTGATTTTCAATCGACTATTTGTACCTCGTTAAAATAGTGAGTAAAAAATTGATTAGAAGAGAATTATTGTTTTTATTGCATCTTTCGTCGTTACAGTCGGATTAGAGCATAATATATAATATGAGGTTAAAGTTACATCTTTTGTCCTGAATTTGTAAAATGTTCCTGAATTTCCATTATATATTACCGCAAAAAGATGTACACGTAAATCCGCTCTAATCAGGCTGAAACGTCGAAATATGCAAATAAAAAGCAGAAATTCTCTCCTAATCAATTTTTTCTCACTTTTTTAACGAGGTGTAGATAGTTGAATGATAATCAAGTATTTTAGGTTAATTTGCAATCAATTACGTGTTTGAATCATATATATCGTATTTTTAATGAATTAATGACAATAAACTGAAAATGTTTAATAACGTAGAAAAACGGCAAAATATTGTCTAAATCGTTGATATTTACTTTAAATCTCATTAAGGAAAAGGGATGATAAACGTTCAAAATATTGCTAAATTCGATGATTTTTAGTACAAAACAAAATGTGAGATAACTTGTTTAAAAACGCAATGTTTTGCGATTTTCTGAGATTTGTAGGCTAAATCACATATCGCGAGAAAACATGAAGTAGTATCCAAATATTAGTAAATTCGAATATTTTTACCTATTATCACTCCAGATGAAAAACGTGAAATATGTCACTATATAACCAAATTCCAGGATTTTTACTTCAAATCATAGAGCGAGGTTGCATATTATTCTGATCATTAAAAAGGCACATAAAAATGTTGTTTCCAATGCAAATGATTGATATCAATGTAATTTCTTTAGAAATAACTAAAATGTTCCTGAATTTCCATTTATATTATCGAAAAAAGATGTACACGTAAAACCGCTCTGAACCGGCTCAAACGTCGAAATATGCAATAAAAACAAAAATTCGTTCCTAATCATTTTTTACTCACTATTTAAACGAGGTACAAATAGTTGATTGAAAATCAAGTTTTTAAGGTAAATGTGCAATCAATTACGTGTTTGTTTCAAATTTATAGTTTTTTAATGAATTATTGACAATAAACTGAAAATTTAAAAAAATAGGAAAAACGGCAAAATACTGCCTAAACCGTTGATATTTGGTTTAAATCTCATTAGGAAAAGGGATGATAAACGTCAAAATATTGCTAAATTCGATGATTTTTTGTATAAAATAAAATGTGAGAAAAATTGTTTAAAAACCGCAATATTTTGCGAAATTCTGAGATTTGTAGGCCAAAACACATACCACGAGAACAAATCTAGTAGTATCAAAATATTATTATATATATATATATGAATATTTTTACCTAAAATCACTCCATATGAAAAACGTGATAAATTATACTATATAACCAAATTCGAGGATTTTTACTTTAAATCTTAGAGCGAGGTTGCATATTATTATGATCATTAAAAAGATATAAAAATGTTGTTTCCAATACAAATAATCGAACTCAATGTGTTTTCATTAGAAATACCTAAAAAGTTCCTGATTTTCCATTTATATTACCGAAAAAAGATGTACACATAAAACCGCTCTTATCAGGCTGAAACGTCGAAATATGCAATAACAACAGTAATTTTCTTCTAATCCATTTTTTACTAACTATTTTAATGAGGTTCAAATAGTTGATTGAAAATCAAGAATATAAGGTTAATTTGCAATCAATTACGTGTTTCCATCATATATATCGTAATTTTTAATGAATTAATGACAATAAACTGATAATGCATAAAAAGTAGAAAAACAGCAAAATATTGCCTAAATCGTTGATATTTGCTTTAAATCTCATTAAGGAAAAAGGATGATAAACGTCAAAATATTGCTAAATCGATGATTTTTAGCACAAAACAGAATGTGAGAAAACTAATTTAAAAACGTAATATTTTGCTAAATTCTGAGATTTGTAGGCCAAATCACATATCGCGAGAAAACATGAAGTAGTATTAAAATATTTGGAAATTAGAATATTTTTACCTAAAATCACTCCACATCAGTAACGTGAAAAATGTCACTATATAACCAAATTCGAGGATTTTTAGTTCAATTCAGCGAGCGAGGTTGCATATTTTTCTGAGCATGTGATCAAATCCGGCTTAAACGTCATATTTCGACGTTTAAGCCGGATTAGAGCGGATTTACGTGTACGTCTTTTTGCGGTAATATAAATGGAAATTCAGGAAATTTTTACAAATTCAGGATAAAAGATGTAACCTTAAAACTGCTCTAATCTGACTGTAACGTCGTAATATGCAATAGGGAGCAGAAATTCTCTCCTAATCATTTTTTTACTCACTATTTTAACAAGGTAGAAATAGTTGATAGAAAATTAAGTAATTAAGGTTTGTATTCAATCAATTTCGTGTTTGCATTATATATATCGTATTTATAATGAATTAGTGACAATAGACTAAAAATGCTTAAAAACGTGGAAAAACTGCAAAATATTGCCTAAAACGTTGATACTTATTTTAAATCTCATTAAGGAAAAGGGGTGATTTACGTCAAAATATTGCAAAATTTGATGATTTTTAGTATAAAACAAAATGTGAATTTTTTTTTTTTTTAAACGCAATATTTTGCGGAAATTAGCCTTAAATACTTGATTATCAGTCAACTATTTAAACCTCGTTAAAATAGTAAGAAAAAATTGATTAGGAGAGAATTTCTGCTTTTTATTTGCATATTTCGACATTTCAGCCTGATTTACGTGAACATCTTCTTTCAGTAATATATATGGAAAATCATTAACTTTTTAGGTATTTCTAATGAAACCACATTGATTTTTATCATTTGCATTGGAAACAACATTTGTATGTGCCTTTTTAATGATCAGAATAATATGCAACCTCGCTCTATGATTTGAAGTAAAAATCCTCGAATTTGGTTATATATTAAAATTTTTCACGTTTTTTATGTGGAGTGATTTTAGGTTAAAATATTCAAATTTACTAATATTTTGATACTACTTCATGTTTTCTTGCGGTATGTGATTTGGCCTACAAATCTCAGAATTTCGCAAAATATTGCGTTTTTAAACAATTTTTCTCACATTTTGTTTTTTACTAAAAATCATCAAATTATCAATATTTTGACGGAAATCACCGTTTTTCCTTTTGAGATTTAAACTAAGTATCAACGTTTTAGGCAACATTTTGCAGTTTTTCCACGTTTTTAAGCAGTTTAAGTTTATTGTCATTAATTCATTAAAAATACGATATATACAATGCAAACACGTAATTGATTGCAAATTAACCTTAAGTACTTGATTTTCAATCGACTATTTGTATCTCGTTAAAATAGTGAGTAAAAAATTGATTAGAAGAGAATTACTCTTTTTATTCGACGTTACAGTTGGATTAGAGCACTTTTAAAGTTACATCTTTTGTCCTGAATTTGTAAAATGTTCCTGAATTTCCATTATATATTACCCCAAAAAGATGTACACGTAAATCCGCTCTAATCCGGCTGAAACGTCGAAATATGCAACAGAAACAGAAATTCTCTCCTAAACATTTTTTTGCTAACTATTTTAACGAGGTAAAAATAGTTGATTGAAAATCAAGTATTTAAGGTTAATTTGCAATCAATTACGTGTTTGCATCATATTTATAGCATTTTTAATGAACTATTGACAATAACTGAAAATGCTTGAAAACGTGGAAAAACGGCAAAATATTGCCTAAATCGTTGATATTTGGTTTAAATCTCATAAAGGAAAAGGGATGATAAACGTCAAAATATTGCTAAATTCGACGATTTTTAGTATAAAAAAATGTAAGATAACGTGTTTAAAAAAACAATATTTTGCGAAATTCTTAGATTTGTAGGCCACACCGCGAGAAAACATGAAGTAATATCAAAATATTAGTATATTTGAATATTTTTACCTAAAATCACTCCACATGAAAAACGTGAAAAATATCACTATATAACCAAATTCGAAGATTTTAACTTCAAATCATAGAGCGAGGTTGCATATTATTCAGATCATTAAAAAACACATAAAAATGTTGTTTCCAATGAAAATGATTGAAATCAATGTGTTTTCATTAGAAATACCTAAAAAGTTCCTAATTTACCATTTATATTACCGAAAGAAGATGTACACGTAAAACCGCCCTAATCAGGCTGAAACGTCGAAATATGCAATAAAAAAGTAATTCTCTTCTAATCAATTTTTTACTCACTACTTTAACAAGGTAAAAATAGTTGATTGTAAATCAGGAATTTAACGTTAATTTGCAATCAATTACGTGTTTGCATCATATATATATCGTATTAATAATGAATTAATGACAATAAACTAAAAATGCTTAAAAACGTAGAAAGACGGCCAAATATTGTCTAAATCGTTGATATTTGCTTTAAATCTCATTAATGAAAAACGATGATACACATCAAAATATTGTGAAATTCGATGATTTTTAGTACAAAGCAAAATGTGAGATAACTTGTTTAAAAACGCAATATTTGGCGAAATTCTGAGATTTGTAGGCCAAATTACATTCCGCGAGAAAACATGAAGTAGTATCCAAATATTAGTGAATTCGAATATTTTTACCTAAAATCACTCAACATGAAAAACGTGAAAAATGTCACTTTATAACCAAATTCGAAGAATTTTTACTTCAATTCAGAGAGCGAGGTTGCGTTATATTTTAATCATTAAAAAGACACATTAAAATGTTGTTTCCAATGCAAATGATAAAAACAAAGTGTTTTTTTAGAAATAACTAAAATGTTCCTGAATTTCTATTTATATTACCGATAAAAGATGTGCACGTAAAACCGCTCTAATCAGGCTGAAACGTCGATATATGCAATAAAAACAGAAATTACACACAAAGATCACACTAACGTGATGCATCAAATGAACAAATCCACAATGGCCGTGACGAGGATTTGAACCTGCGTCCGGAAGCATCCCAGACACTGCCTTAATCGACTGAGCTACGACAGGGTTGAAAAAAAGAAATTCTCTCCTAATCAATTTTTACTCACTATTTCAACGAGGTACAAATAGTTGATTGAAAATGAAGTATTTAAGGTTAATTTGCAATCAATTACGTGTTTGCATCATATATATCGTATTTTTAAGGAAGTAATGACAATAAACTGAAAATGCTTAAAAACCTAGAAAAACGGCAAAATATTTTTAGTACAAAACAAAATGTGAGAAAACTTGTTTAAAACCCGCAATTTTTTGCGAAATTCCGAGATTTGTAGGCCAAATCACATATCGCGAGAAAACATGGAGAAGTATCAAAATATTAGTAAATTCAAATATTTTTACCTAAAATGAATGAAAACACATGAAAACCTGAAAAATGTCACTATATAACCATATTCGAGGATTTTTACGTCAAATCATAGAGTAAGGTTGCGTAGTATTTTGATCATTAAAAAGACACTTAAATATGTTGTTTCAAATGCAAATGATAAAAATCAATGTGTTTCATTAGAAATACGTAAAAAGTTCTTGATTTTCCATATATATTACCGAAAGAAGATGTATACGTAAAACCGCTCTAATCCGGCTGAAACGTCGAAATATGCAATAAAAAGCTGAAATTCTCTCGTAATCAATTTTTACTCACTATTTTAGCGAGGTGCAAATAGTTGTTTGAAAATCAAGTATTTAAGGTTAATTTGCAATCAATTACGTGTTTGCATCATATTTAACGTATTTTTAATGTATTATTGACAATAAACTAAAAATGATTAAGAAACGTGGAAGAACGGCAAAAATATTGCCTAAATCGTTGATATTTGGTTTAAATCTCATTTGGGAAAAGGGGATGATAATCGTCAAAATATTCCTAAATTCGATGATTTTTGGTATAAAACAAAATGTGAGAAAACGTGTTTAAAAACGCAATATTTTGCGAAATTCTGAGATTTGGAGGCCTACCCCATCAACTTCTGCCAGAAAAACAAACTGCCGGTCAACAGTATCATGGAGTGAGGATCTATGTGGGCAACTCTGTTCTCAATGTATTTAATCTATATGCTCCAGCAGGAAAGTTAAATTATATTGATCTTCCGGCCTGCGCTCAAGCAGAGCCAACCATCATTCTTGGTGATTACAATGCTAGGCACAAGGAATTTGGTGGCTCTCGCTTCAGTAACGGTAATGGGAATCAACTGCTGTCGCTACTAAATAGTCACCAAGATGTGCAGATTGTGGGTGACCTTGAACCCACGCATATTTGTGGAGGCATTCTAGACCTCTGTGTTGGTTTCAACGTCTCTCACGTCTGGTGCACATCATCTATTGTAACAGATTTGTTGTCAGATCATCACCCTAGATTGACTACTCTATGTATAGGAAATACCATCCTGCCCGGTGGGACTTTCAAACGCAAACGGCTCAGTGTTCCTCCTGCTCTACGTGAAGACTTTGTTGCTCATGTGTCAGAGTGGTACAGCACTTATGATCCCACAGTCCAGACATTCAACGACGATCTAGTACAGAGCATTCAGATGTTTACTGACCCTTTAGGTCGGCCCCCTGCACCATGCAATAGTCGGAACGATATGAAAGGTAATAAACGCCATGCCTATTACAATGACGCCAAACTGCGTACTTTGAAACGCACTGCCAGACGAGTTGGGCTTGCATATAGGGAAACATGTACGCCAGCAATGCTCAAGCTCTTTCAGAAAGCCCTAGCCAAGGCGAGGGAGCGCATGACAGAGCTCAGGCAAGATAACTGGGAAACTTTTGGTAGCAGTCTCAACTCTCACACCCCCCTCAGCCAGGCATGGAAGGATATTAAAAGAATTAAAGGCGATAAGATCGGCCAAGTAGCACACCCTCACCCTCTACACAGAGCAAACGAGTTAGTCGATGCTTGGGCAACCTTCTCTAGCTTCAATAATCTTCCCCCAGACATACAGTTCAGATTAAATGCTGGTTACGGAGATCGAGAAAGGCTCGTTGACTTCATGCTCCACAAGGAAGATGAATGCAACGTGCCATTTACTGAGTTTGAATTACTCGCGGCCCTAAACAAAGGCAAAGCCACATCCCCGGGTGAAGATGGTATCACTTATGACACATTGCGTCTGCTCCCTTTAGTACCAAGGAATCACCTGCTTGAGCTGTATAATATGAGCTATGTTACTGGGGAACTTCCTATCTCTTGGACCAACAATATAATCATTCCAATTCCCAAGCCAAATCAAGAGAATGCTTTCCGCCCAATTTCCCTTACTAGCTGCATTTGCAAAACGTTCGAGAGAATGGTCCTAAACTGTCTCCTCCATAGAATAAGAACCATGCTATTCCCCCAGATATATGGCTTCATGCATGGAAGGAGTGTGCATCATTGCATCACCACCTTTCTTACCCTGCACACTGAAAAGTCATATACCACCTTCCTAGATCTTAAGCCTGCCTTTGATATTGCAAATAGACATGTTATCTTGAGTGAGCTTGCAAGAATGAATATTGGTGGTCGGCTTCTTTGTTGGATCAGGGGTTACTTATCCAACAGGAAGTCATCTGTATTTTTCCAGGGGCATAGGAGTGTAACAAGAGACTTCGAACTAGGTACCCCGCAGGGTGGTGTCCTCAGTCCTACCTTATTTAATATCCTAATAAACACGCTGTTAAACTCTATACCGAGCAAACCCAACGTCCACATCATTAGCTATGCTGATGATATAATGATACACACCACTGGGTATGCTAACACGCAGAACACTCTTAACTCTGTATTAGACTCATGTCAGGACCTAGGTTTAATTATCTCAGCAGAGAAAACAAAGATACTAAATCGGCGCCCACCCAGGCAGGGAGGAGCTGTTCGCAAGATGCACATATCTGATGGCTCCCAGCTTGACTATGTAAACAGATTCAAATACCTTGGCCTTGAGGTGCCACTGTATGGTCCTGTTGTATTCAGACTCTGTCGTCAGTATAAAGAGAGGCTCCGGGCTCTCAAGGCTGTTGCAGGTTATCACTTAGGCTATGGTGCCAATGTCAGAATTGTCAAAATGATGTACCTTGCATACATCAGATCTTTAGTGGATTATGCTGCACCTCTGCTTTTTTTGATGCCTGAAAGAAAGCTTGGAGGGCTTGAAAAATTGCAGAACGAAGCCTTGAGGATAATCCTTGGGTGCCCTCGTACCACAAAGATACTTAATATGAGAAAGGAACTTAATATTCCGAGCGTTGTTGATCGTGTTACTGAAATTAACTGTCAAATTGGTATAAAAATGCTTTGGATAACTCATTCTAATCCTTGCACAGAAGCCCTACAGAATTTCTTTGTTGAAGATCAGCACTGTTCCAAGTGGATAACAAAAACTGGAACGCGACTCAGAATGTATCAGGTTCATGATTTGTACCAAGAGAAACAACAACGGCACTTTCCTGCACCGTGGGAGGTTACATCCTTTCCAGTTTTAATCCCTCCCTTTCCACCCAAGAAGCAAATTAGAGATCAGCCCAAGCTTCGCCTTGAGGCAAAGCTCAACGCCTTAAGCCATACCGATGCTCTGTCCACAGAACATTCTCTCTCTCAAATCATATACACTGATGGTTCCCTACACCGCACCACGGGTGCAGCTGGAAGTGCAATTGTTCTGACAATGGGCGATGACTTGTACTTTGAGTGGGGAGTCCGTATAAACAACTGGGCCTCTACCCTTCAGACTGAACTATTTGCCTTGCTCCTTGCACTGAAATGTGTACAAGTCTCCATATTTGATACATTAATTGTAAGTGACTCCTTATCATCCTTAAATGCTCTCAACTCTTTAAGACATGTAACATGCTCGTGTCCGAAGCTAGACACAAATACAACAAAATTATTAAGGATGGTAACAGAGTCCATTTCATGTGATCTCCATCTCATGTTGGCCTCCGAATGCATGATAGAGCTGATAAGTTAGCCAAAGAATCTGCCTTTAAAAGAGCCGTTGAGTGTAACCTTGGATTGTCAATGAGCAATCTGAGAGCAGCAGTACACCGAGAACTTCAACAAGATCTTGTAGATCTTAGGCAAAGTGAAATTGACACCAGTAATTCCATCTATCATCATACTATCATGCAAGAGGAGCCACCCATCTATGGATCATCCAATAAAATCAGCAAACTTCCAGATGTTACTACTGCTCGGCTTAGACTCGGTTACAAGTATCTCTGGGAATTCTCATTATCTGCTGATGTAGACCTGACCAAATGTAAACTGTGTCAACAAAATTATTCGCGCACCCTCCGTCACTATGTGATGGAGTGCGAAAGATACGTGAATTTAGAGACAATTCTATAGTTCAACTTCAACTTCAAGTATGTTTATTGAGATAAGCAAGAAATACATCTCAAAGGGATAGAGTAGCTTAGGCTATTTCTACCCCACCCCCCCTCTACTTCAAGTCCCTCAAGGGGCGCACAAATTCAGTGAGTACAAATAGACAAATAACATTACAAGAATCCCATTTAGCATTGCAGGTTAATATAGTAAGTACAGCATATAATTGTTACACTCTTGGGGCAAAATTCTTGTAGTTCCCAAGTATACTGTCTATCATACCATTGTCACACATCCAAACAATTTGATGTGGTACACTATTTATTTCCTTATATCTATAGTTTTCAATAAGTTGACACTCTAATACATAATGTTCTAAGGTGTGGGCGTGTGGCATACTACATAATTTACACTCCTTATCTTTTTGACTGACATCAACACCGTATTGCCAGATATATTTATATCCTAATCTTAATCTCATGTAAATTGAATCCTTCCAAGTAGACTTTCCTTTACCATAAGTGAAGGACAAATTTGTATTTATTATTGAATAATTCTTAAGTGTGTTACTACTGTCCACCATTGCCATTCTCTTTATCATTTCTTCACCCTCTTGGATCATCTTGATTCTTGTTTTTATTTGTTTCAAGGTTAACTGACATACAACATCAACAAGAGTTTTTCAGTGGCTCTCTTCGCTATGTCATCAACTACCTCATTCAACACTATTCCCACATGTGAAGGGATCCACATGAATCTTACTTTATACCTAGTTTTTTCTAATTTCTTAATATTCTCTCTACACTCTATTACAATATTCTGATATACTGGGCGTCTGCTATTTAAAGACTCTAACGCTCCCCTGCTGTCAATAAAGAAGCAAGCATTTTTACCATATTTGACTACTTCCTGTAATCCTGCTAATACACCTTGGAGTTCAGCCTGCGTTGAAGAGACATTGTCAGTTAAGCGGCGTCCAATAACAGTATCTACAGTGCCGATGTCAGTGTACTCCCTGATCAAGACTCCACATCCAGCCTTCCCATCCCTAGCTACTGACCCATTACAATATACATGTAGAGTGTTTTCATTAGGCAGTTTTCTAATTATACAATCATATGTTGCCCTCAGCTCTCCTATTTCATACATACTTTTTTCTTTTGCAAGGGAGTAATTACTACATCTACATTACAATCCTCCCATGGTGGTGTGAATTTTCTCTTGGGCACAGCAATACACTCTGTAATAACATCATACTTTATGGTATTAGAACATAAGTTATTCATATAAACTCTTTTCTTCATCATACACTGTTCACTACTTCCCACCTTTTGAACCGAGAGGATTAATTCATTAGCTCCCCACCTCTCATTAATCTAATGGCAGAGGCTACATTTATCTCTACAATTCTATCCCCAATACTCTGCAGATTCAACTTCATCCTCATTATCTCAATCATAGCATTTCTTGGGCATCCTAAGATAATTCTCATGGCTTCATTTTGTACCTTCTCCAACTGGCCCATCCTACCTTTACCAAAACAAGAAATGACAGGTGCAGCATAATCAATAAGAGATCTTACAGTACTCAAGTATATCATTCATAGCACAGGGACTCCCACTCCCTTTCCACAGCATGCCAAGGCCTTCAGAGGTTGTAATCTCTTCCGATATTAACCCAACAGTCTGTTCATCTCAGCTTCCAAACTCTCATGGGTATATCCATCATATATGCCTAAATATTTATATATATTAACTCTCTCTATATTTTTACGGTTTATTTTCAATACAATGGGCCTCCGACTTCTACATTCAAACTTAGTTTTGTTTTCATTAACCACCAGTCCCAGATGGTGACACAGGTTTCCGAAATTGTCCAACACTGTTTGAACCTTTGAAATATCTTTGGCCTGAAACAAAATATCCTCGGCATATATGATCGGAGTTACCCCATTTGAGTATCTCTCAGATTCTATCTTAGTACATTAAACAGGGTGGGACTCAATACTCCTCACTGAGGTGTGCCGAGTTCGAAAGACCTCACACCTGACATACAACCTTGATACCACACCTGAGCCTTCCTTTCGTAAAGATAATCCCCTATCCAGCGCAATAATCTCCCTTTAACACCAAGACCAGCTAATTCATATAAAATAACCTCTTTGTTGGCTTTATCAAAAGCTCCTTGTAAATCAATAAAAATTCTATAATAATCATTTTCATTATCTAGACATTTAATAATACAATCAGAGGTACTTTTTCCTTTGAGGAACCCAAACAAATTACTAGACAGCTGATCACCTATTATATATAAAAGTCTATTTAAAATGATCCTCTCCATCATTTTACAAAAACACGAGGTTAAAGACACAGGTCTGTACTCTCCATTAGCTTTAGGGATAGGGATGATCATAGCTTTTTTCCATTTACTGGGAATACTGCCCTCTTTATAACTAATATTAAGGAGGTCTAAAAGTGGGCTTTTCGTCATAATGGCAAGTTCATTAAGTATTTCATAAGTTACTCCATCCTCCCCAGGGGCAGTAGATTTCCCAACTTTAATCGCCGTTATTAGTTCTTCTCTGGTAATACCTGTGCAAGTGACATCACCACTGTTACCCTGCTGTAAGTATAAAATCCTTTCTTAGATCTTTCCAAGAATCGAATGACTCTCTCGTTACATCGGGTAATGAACTAAGTTTGGTAGCTTCTGCCCATTTATTTACGGGACCATTTGCAATTCCTTGCGGGTCAGGATGTGAAACAAAATTATGCTTTTTACCCCTTATTTTGTTTACGTCTTGCCAGATTTCCTTCAAGTTTCTGTTACTCCCAACTTTCTCTGCAAACTCCTGCCAATACTTGCTCCTAATTTCCTTTCTCTTCTCCCCCACATAGCCTAGCAACTGCCAGTAAAGCATTCTTCCCTTCCTCAGTCCTACCATTCCTATTCCAATTCCTGTGAGCTCTCCTCATTGTTAATGTCCACCCCTTAAGCATCTTGTCATGTGTATAATTTTCTTTTCTGGGGGGATGCATTTTTATATTAGATGTTTTCCGGTTCAATGTTGCATTAAATACATCTACCTCCTTAATTAAATCTTCATAAAATGCTTCTGCCGAAACTGGCTTATAAGTATCATAACAAGTCTTAATATGGTCAACAAGACCCCTTAATTCTCCCTCATTAAACTTTAACCTTTTCCTCTGAAGGCAGGCATGCTTTTTATTTAGTTTAAGCTGTATTTGTAATGCAAAATGATCACTTAGCATTTCATCCACAGTAAGACAATTCCCCTCTATATCCTCAGCATTTATCAAACAAGCATAATCAAATCTCCCTCCCCTCAAATGAGTAGGAGAGGGCTCGCCCAGCAATTGAACATCTTCATGTTCCTGCAAAAACTGGTACCATCTGCAACCATTTCTATTTGCTTTACCCCTTGATCCTAAAGCTGGATGTCTGGCATTAAAATCCCCTACCACAAGTGTATCTTCAGAAAAGTAGGAATCTGGCAAGTATCTTAAATCAAGGGACCTATCAGAGATGTATGCATTAATGAAATTCAACTCTCGGTCCTTTAATTGTATCCGCAAGCTAATACTTTCAATACCTCTATATCTCTGAGGGATTCCAGTTATCTCGGCAGGTATGGTACTTTTGACATAACATGAGACCCCTCCCCTAGTTCCTCCATCAGCATATAAGTGAAAACCTCTATAGCCATTTAGTCTCAGAATGCTAGCATCCCTATCCCCAGTTTCCTGGAGTGCTACTATGTCAATATCCTCTCTAAGAGTATAATAGTGTACATCCACCGCTCTAGTTTTTAATCCATTAACGTTCCAAGATAATATTCTCAATCTACTTTCATCCATGATTAGTAATAAAACTACCTTTGCCCTGTCCGTCACATTCCATGAGATACGAGAGTACCTTAGAAACTTCCTTCAAACACCGTAACATTTTTTTCTTTCTCCTCACTTGCACAACTACTACTAACATCGAAGGTAATATTATTCATATCTATTTTCTTTGTTATTTCTGTATACCGTTTTACTTTAACCTTTCTCTCAACATTTGTCACAACAGGAGGTTGAACACCGCGAACACTACTAGAAGGTGTATTCTCCTGACTATCCTCTATCATCGTTACGACATGCACATCATTACTTTCTTCTACGCACGTTTCACTTTCCATTTCACGTCCTGTTTTACTTTCAATTACACGTCCTGTTTCACCACCATCTTCACCCCGTCTACCCACCATAGTCAATTTATCCAATGACTCAATCCTCTTATCTAGTTTTTTTAGATACTCCAAAATTTGATTACCAACCTCAGAGGTGACCATATTGTCCTGAACCTTGTCCTCACAAGGTTTCAGTTTTTCCACTGCATGATGTATTTTCCCTAGGCTCCCCTTCATTTTCTCTGTCCCTTTTTCCCACACATTGATCATAGGGGCTGTCTTTGGCTTCCAGCTGTTTCCTCCATGTTCCTCTTGCACAATCTTTCCTTGCTGCGAGGATACATCTATCCTGCTTGTAGGACCCGTCCTAGTCTCTTTCAAATGAGGCTTCATGGGACATAGAGAGGAACCAGCATTGTGGCTGCCTCGACAGTTGCAACAAAATGGGACGATTTTTTCACTTCTTTCAATCTTGACTCTACACTCTCGCAAGTCGTGTTGCTTCCCACAATACCGACACCTGGAGTCAAACTGGCATTTCCATGCCATATGTCCCCAACGTGAACACTTCATGCACAGTATGGGCTCCTCAATATATTTTGCAACGTTCCTATAGCCTAGTCCTTGCACAAAAATTTTCTCCGGCGCCTCACCCTTTACCAAGGCAACAACCTGGCTTTGTTTGTCACCACGAACACTGTTCCTCTTTGCCCAGACAACATTATCATTGTTAAGAAGAAGACAGTCAGGATCTAAATAAGTTGGAAACTTGAAAACTATGATCTTTGTGTGCAACATACCTTCTTCTGGAGGAACCATCACTACATTTTCAAAACCAACCGTCGTGAGGCATTCCACGGCCTGTTCAGTCCCAACTGTTATGTAGGGCCGGTGAAGACCCTCCTTGAAGAGTGGTTCGTATGCCAAGCATTCTTTAGCCAGACGAACCGTCCACTCCAGCGAGGAGACATTCACATATGGGACTAATAGAACAAGAACCCGGCAATGTGATGTTATAGTGGCCAGAATACGCCTGGGATATAGACGTATCTGGCAGCTTTCTCAAAACCCAAGTGTCGAGTACACAATGTGTCAACTTTGTGAAAGAGAAAACATGCACTCTCTTGAACATTATATTGTAGAATGTCCCATACTGACTGACTTTCGCCCTCCTGGGCTAAGGTATGCTGAACTCTGTAGTTACTATATGAGTACTGGAACACTTGATGATATATTGGACTTGTATACAAGATTGACCATGTAATATATCAATCATACAATGTATATATATGATGTAACTATATAACCTGAGCTTGTAAAAGCACCTTCATCACCTTCAGTGATTAAGTGCTTAATTGCACACTAGTTTCTTTATCAGCTACCTCACCCTGTAAGAGTAAATGAGACAAATTTATGTGAATGCATGTGTGTGTGTATATATATGTATGTGTGTATATATGTATGTATATGTGTGTGTGTATATATGTATGTATATGTGTGTGTATGTATATGTATGGGTATAAAGTATATATGGAAGCTGATCAGAATTACATTTCATCTTTGTGAATGTACATTAATGACACTATGTAAAAGACACATCTAACACTTTATGTATGGCATACGTAAATCTGTGTATCTATGTATTTACGTATGTAGGTTAGCTTAGCATTTTAATAGCACCGAATAACCTTCTGTGGTTGAGTGTTCAATAAACCCTTGAACTGTATGTTTAACACTTCTCTAACCCTGTCCATGGAGGACAGAAGAAAATGTATATATTCTGGTTAGCATTGTAAATGTGTGGCCACGTCTGTGGTAGAAAATAATAAAAAAAAATCCAGCTTTTGGTGGAAATTCAATTGGCATGTTGTAGGGAACAACAGCCTCTTCCTGCTATTAAATTGCTTGTCTTGAGTCCTGCTGAGTAAGGTCTCATTCTTTGGTCTCTTTGAAATTTCATCGTCACTCTCACTGTCTCGCTGTCTGTTAATATTTCTCCGTTTCTTTTTGTTCATTGCTACTTCAAACGGCCTGTTATCATCTTGTCTGTCCTCCTCACTACCACTTAGGCATACCGCTTCAGCCATTTTCTTGACACTCGTAGGCACTGTCAACAATCGAGAACAAATTCACAATATCCTGTATCACCACGTGCAAAGACGAAGAGTGTGGGGGCAATACTCCACCTCCCACCAAGCAGCAAACGCCAAGAGCGCCAACACTGCGACCGCACACGACCGTGATCTGGTCACAACTGACAATTCTATAACCAATGTTCCAGCGATGTGTAAATATTTCATTCAAAATGATCTGCTACCAGAAATTTTAGCCAAATATCCCCAGTTTGCTAACTGTAGGTAGTAACTGAGTGATTGTAACCTATCCACCGCTGCCCACTGGATGGGGGGGGGCGGTGTGCAGGACAAACATATAAATTGTGACACTAGCTCTCCACATATGTCAGTTGCTTAATTTAGAACCTGCATTTGAGGTCGATCTCGAACCTATTGTTGATGTGACGACTTATATTGAATTTTGTAACTAGCTCATCAAGATTGTAACTTGCTTAGCTAAATGAATTGTGGGGTTCAGTCCCTGAGCCCATTATGTGCCTCTGTAACCCTTTCCACTACCGCCCACAAGATGGGTATGGGGTGCATAATAAATGAACTAAACTAAAAAACTATCACCTGTTGCAATTTGAACAGACCCATCAGGGTAAGCATAGCCAGATACGTCCCAGACGAGTTGCCCACCTCTTACTTTATTTCCAAACACACATAAACGTCCACTAACCCCTTCATGCTAGATTTATTTTTATTTTTATTTAATAGTAATAAAAACATTACCAGTTTTACCAATTTAATTAAAAAAAATACAAATTTTTAACATTTTGTGTGTGTGCGCGCGCGTGAACGCATTTGTGACGAGTGACGAGTACGAGCTCAGTACGACAAGCTTCAGTAAACAAAGCAGCGTGTAGAGGAGAGGGTGTTCAAGGTTGGCAGTCGGTTATCATGGCAGATAAGCTTTCTACCAAAATCAAAGGCTTGTTCGAGAGTGATAACACGAAGGTATGACCAGTTTAATGTTCCAGTTAATACAAAATTTTTGTAATGCAATGATTTGGGCAGCCAGTTCCATTCCGGTGCCTTAGGCACGTTTCTTTACACCTAATGCCAATGTTCACCTAGCAGTAAATAGGTAGTCTAGAGTTAAGCAATTATTGTACTCGCCTAGTTGTGCTTGCGGGGGTTGAGCTCTGGCTCTTTGGTCCCGCCTCTCAACCGTCAAGCAACTGGTGTACAGATTCTTGAGCCTACTGGGCTCTATCATATCTACATTTGAAAATTGTGGGTTGCATTTTGGGGAAGTTCAATAATAGTCCTAATTGGACCTCGATAAGCCTAGCAGGCTTCCTGTTCCCGAAAATGTAAACCAAACTATGAAGTCTACCAAGACTGGATATGCTAGGTAAGAGACATTGCTTATATTCAGATTAAGTGCGTTTCAAACACCGGTTGCTCCATCCTGGTGCTAAATATAAATAGTCTTCCAGGCTTGGTGCCTTTTGATTATTACTATGCATACTTGGTCATGTCATACATAAATTATTACTGTTACAAATTATAATTGTATTTTGTAATGATTTTGTTGCTCTACATTATATAATATTCTTCACACGTTGCTATTGGTGGTTTGGGGGCTATGACATCACCAGGTTGTATGATGGCACAAACAAAGGTTGCACTTATGGTCAAATCATACATGAGTGTTTCAACCAAGCTCTCTTTTAATTGTTAAATCAAAATATATATCATTAGGTTAGGCAGTATTAGCTTAGGTGGGTTGGATTATGTTATTTTTTTTAATCCATTGGTGAACCTTCTTGGGTATGAAGTGACTTATATCTAGTTGCACAATGCCTAGGGGGTCATATAAAGGTCATTTGTCACCCTCTAACGATATTGCTGACTATATCTGAAAAAGCTGACCAAAGGCTGGGTGTTTCAGTTAGTTTTAAGATTTGCCAAAAAATGTTGTTCATGATTAGTGGCACTATAACAAAATATTTTAATGCAGTTTCAATTATGTGTAATGTAATATGTATGTATTTTGTATAAATTATAATATTATTCCATACACAGAGAAATCACATTAACGTGATGTATCAAAGAACAAATCTTCAGGAACCTTGATGAGGGTTTGAACCTATGCATATCAATTATTTACACATGTTATATCAATGTTAAGTTGAGTTCTGTTTTATAGGTCTATAGAATTATTGATATTGTACATAGACACTTCACACACAGCTCATTTTCTAATTTAAAAAAATATACAATACAGTATATTATTAGGGTGGGTTAGCTATGATTAGCTATGGTATCCAAATGCTTCACACACATGTTATTTCATCTGTAAAAGCTAAATTTAAAAGCTCTATTGTATTTTAGTTTTCTAGGGTCAGGAACAGGAAACTCATGGAATTTAATATTCATAAAGAAATGTAATGTACCAATAGTGTGAATGCTCAATGTAATTATGGAAAAAGTGCCTGGAGGCAGGGGAGATACCAGCAGCACCTAAATCAGCAGATATAGCTCCTCTCCACATGGGTAGTAAGTAGTAAAGCTTTGGCAAAAAATTATAGACCAGTTGCACTATCATCACATAATAAGTTTTTTAAAAGAGTGATTAGGAATCAAATTTATAGTTTTATAGAAAATAATGAACTACACAACCCAGGATAACATGGATTTAGAGTGCGAAGATCCTGTTTGTCACAGTTTCTCAACCACTGACAAAATCACAAAAGCCTTAGAAGAAAGGCAAAATGTAGATGATGTATACACAGACTTTGCAAAGGCATTCGACAAATGTGACCATGCAGTGATAGCCCATAAAACGAGATCAATAGGAATAACGGGTAAAGAGGGTGTTGGATTTTCAACTTTGTTAAACAGAATACAGAGAGTGACGGTCATTCAAATAAGATATAGTCCAAGTGCAGTGAAAAACTGTACCCCAGGGCACAGTCCTTCCACCACTGCTATTTCTCATTCCTATCCCAGATATTGACAAAAATATGAGTCACAGCTTCGTGTCATCCTTTGCAGATGGTTAAAAAATCAACATGAAAATTTTCTCTGTAGAAAATACTGAAAAATTGCAAGCAGATATTAGTAAAATCTTTGATTGGGTAACTGAAAACATGATGTTTAATGGTGATATATTCCAGGCACAGTACTTAGGTATGATGGAAACGAGGAACTTAAGTGAAACACAGGGGTAAAGGACACAATCAGACCTACTCATGGAAGGAAAGCAACGTGCAAAAGATCTAGGAATTATGATGCCTGACGACCTGACATTTATTGAATATAACAGAGCAAATATAGTACAGTAGCGGCCAGGAAAATGATAGGATGGATTATGAGACCCTTCAAATCCAGAGACCCCACAGCAATGCTAATATTATTTAAATCACTGGTGCTATCCTGTCTTGAGTATTGCTCGGTACTCGCTTCCTTTTTCAGAGCAGGAAAGATCCCTGAATTTGAGGGAATACAGAGAACACATACGGCATGCATAGAAATAATAAAACATCTAAATTATTGGGACTGTCTCAAAGATCTCAAAAGGTACTCTTTGGAAAGGAGATGAGAAAGGTATCAAATAATATATAAAGTATATGAAGGCCAGGTCCCAAATTTGCACAGTAGAATAATACATACTAGAACAAAAGATATGGAAGGAAATGCAAAATAGAACCAGTGAAGAGTAGAGGTGCCAGAGGCACAATCAGAGAACACTGAACATTAGAGGTCCACAGCTGTTCAACACCCTCCTAGCAAGCATTAGAAATACTGCTGGAACAAAGGTGGATGTGTTCAAGAGGCACTTAGATAAGTTCTTGCAAGAAGTGCTGAACCAACCAGGCTGTAGTGAATATGTGGGCTTGCGGACTGCTCCAAGCAGCGACCTGTTGGATCAAGTTATCATAAGTCTAGCCTGGCCTCAGACTGAGCTCGGGGCAGTAGAAGAATTCCCAGAACCCTCTCCAGGCATGCCCTATGTATGGCCTCCACAGAATGCAACCCACAATAATTGCAAACTCCAGGGTACATATTTATTGCTAAGTGAACAGAGGAATCAGGGTAAAAGAAACTTTCCTAAATGTCTCTGTCCTGGCATATGAATCAAACCAGTGACTTTTTGGTTGTTTTGTACATAAACATTACATATGCATCACACATTATCACGAGACGAGTTAGTTACAAAAAATCTGAAGTCCCGAAATCATCTCAAGATAACCTCAAGATAACCTCAAGATAACCTCAAGATAACTTCAAGATAGCCACCTCGTGTATGAAGTGATGTACATCCATTTACAATTTGAGACTGCAGCATTTGGATTAATGAATCTTTTGTAATTTGCCATTGGAAAGGACAAACAATTGGTGACCTTTATAATAGTGAAATAACCCATGAAACCATTAAAAATTTATGAATACCTCTGATACAGGCCAGAGGGAGGCTACATTCTATAAATACAGTACGAGGCACCTTCTCATTTGAATACTGCTGATACAACATTTATATCTTTAGTTTTTTCATGATCAAGTTTTAAAAATAAGTCGGCTTTTGTTCTCTCCATTTTTATGTATACAGTACTGTAACTAGATAGGGTGCCCAGCTGAACCTGAGTTTGTCTTCCCTCTCTTTTTTTCTCTTTCCTCCTCTCTCTTTTTCTCTTTCCCTCTCTCTTTTTCTCTTTCCCTCTCTCTTTCTCTCTTTCCCTCTCTCTTTTTCTCTTTCCCTCTCTAACACTGTAAGTGATTTTTAGTTACATATTAACATAAGAGTTGAGTCTAGCATGAGAGGGAATTGCAGACACCAGACATCCTGGCATTAGACAATGGTAACTCATATCTTCAGTGTGCAAAATTGCACTTTGACCCAAAAGTCAGGTCATAGGGACCACACATTAATGACAAGTCAGATACCATGACTCACTCATTGGATAATTGTGAGTCACCAGTGCCAGCTTGCCTTGCTCCCTTCCATGAAAGAGCAGCCACCTGTCCATTGTTCAGTAGCAAGATAGCCTCAGGCTATCTGGAGCCGGTCGGCCGAGCGGATAGCACGCTGGACTTGTGATCCTGTGGTCCTGAGTTCGATCCCAGGCGCCGGCGAGAAACAATGGGCAGAGTTTTTCACCCTATGCCTCTGTTACCTAGCAGTAAAATAGGTACCTGGGAGTTAGTCAGCTGTCACAGGCTGCTTCCTGGGGGTGGAGGCCTGGTCGAGAACCGGGCCGCGGGGACACTAAAAAGCCCCGAAATCATCTCAAGATAACCTCAAGAAGAGGCTATCTCATGTAGGTGGGAATTAGCTTCTTGGTTACCAAATAAATATCAGAGCAAGCTTGAAGACAAAGTAGGGAGATCTACACTCAGAGAGAGCGCTTCAGTGTCCACCATTGTAGACCCAGACCCAAGCACGAGGCCCTATGTGGCCTAGGTATTGAGCCACCCCCATCCCCTCCCCCCTTCCTTTCCGGTTAACTCATTATTTGCGACCTGGACGAGTTGTGTGAATACGGGGTGATATATAATACTGTGGTTCCCATTTAAATGTTTTGTGAATATGTCAGGGACAGTCAGTCATGCCATTTTCTCAATTTTCCCTCAATGACTTTAGCTTGGGTTGGTCTTTAATATTGATACATGTAGAGTAAATAATTAATAAATGTCAGCTATTAACTTTTGAAAGCTTGTTTTTAAATGCAAATATCCTACATATTGAATTCTTCATAAACTCATGCGTGGTGTAAGGAAGAGTGAAGGGCACTCCTCAGTTTTACTTACTGATTAGATTTATCATGAGATTAATGTTATCCATACATGGAGATAACGAGTTTGAAAGACAAATATATTTTTGCCTATAAAGTTAAATGAATGTTGGTAGCATATTTACCTTCCACTTTAGCCCTTTTTCTTCTTTATCTCTAGTTTCCTGTTCTATGCTGTTCTCCTTTACTCCTCTACGCCTTTCTTCATTTCTTTCATATTTCTCACATCACACACTTGATTGTTGCATCTCTTCCCCTCTCCGTCCTCCATGAATCTTTTTTCCTATTGCCCCTCTCTGATCTTTTTTCCCCTATACCCTTTCTTCCTCCTTATCTGTTGACTACCTGTTGATTACTCCAAGGATCAATGTCCTCACAGCCCGCCTTTGACTTGGCCTCCTGGTTGCTGGTCTGATCAACCAGGCTGTTTGATGCACCTGCTTACAGTCTTATATCCTAATCTCAGCCTAATTGATCAGGGATCCTTTGAAGGTGCCTGTTGAATTCTTTTGAACGCTGCAAGAGGTCGGCCAGTTATGCCCTGTATGTGTAGATGAAATGTGTTCATAAGTAATTTATATTGTTAAAATTTTTCCAGCTAAATGTACAAGCATTAATAAAAAATAAAAGTAATTTTTGTTACTGTATTTAATATTTTATAGCTACTGAAAACGTTAGTGGCACTAAGACACTGCTGGCTTTGTATGCTCATTTTTGGAGACTGAGCCCCATAACTGTATGTAAACAAAGAGCACATGGTTGTATGGTATCACATAAAAGGAATCTGTACTGGACTCGGTAATATGTGCTTATAAATACTGTACAATATTTTAATGTGCTGGCATGAACTTCAACTAATATGGTATGTCTGAAGTAATTCCTTTAACTTCATAATTATTTTGTACATTTTTGTCATAAATTTAATCAGTAAATGTAAAAGCAAGATTTCCTGCAACAGATTGATTATTCATTAAATTCCAGTTGACGTGAACAACGGTTTGAACTCGCAAAATAGTGTATTGTAATCTGAATTGATTATACACTCTACTCAACCTAAAAATGTTTAGAATAATTAGTTCCAGACCCATTCCAAACTTTAAAATACATAATCAGATTCAGATTAGAAAGAACTGGAGTGAAGAGGGGTGTTTCTTGTCAATAAGTTAAGAGATAATGTAGTAACTGTAAGAATAATAGACATTAGTTTAAGATGTTTAATGTGTAGTGAGGAAAGTGTATGGTAGGAGAGTGGAAAGGTACAGGAAATAACTGAGAAATTGTTCAGCGATGAACAGTGTATACATTAGCTATTTCCATTGAAACAACTCAGAGAAGGCATCTTAACAATATTGTATGATGTACATGGCATTTATGAATTTTGAAAATGCATACAACAAAACTAATAAAGAATGACTTCCAAGAGTGATGAGCAAGTATTAAGTTGGCAGTGCTGCTAAAGGCTAGGAAAATTTTCTATGTAGGCATAATTAGTGATTTGACATTAATATAGGTGTTCATCATGGTTGTCCCCCCCCCCTTTGAGCTCGGGGGACAGTATGGTGCTTCTGTAGTTGCCTCGATTCTTTCCTCCTTCTGCGATAAGTTCTGCTTGTAAGGTGTCCTTGGTGGTGACCTTCTTTTGTGTCTCGAGGTCGAATATGTCGTCCAACAGGATTTCCAACTCCACTTTCCGGGCCATCTCACATGGTCTGGACATAACATGACAGTTTATACCCAGATTTAGGAGAGTGACTTGGTCCTCAGTGAGGTTGATTCCTGCAAGGTTCAGGAAGCCGTGTCTCGGTCGTGGAATTGCCATAGGTCCTCCATATAATGTTAGTTTCTTGATTATCCTGGTTTTGGTGCTGAGGTGATGTCGATCTGTGAGGATGTCGAGGTGTTGCTCGATGCGAGTACGGAGACTTTCGTCGATGATCTGATTCGAAATCCGATACACAAGGCAGAAAATGAAATCAAAGACAACAAAACGCAATTACTTCATGCTACAAACCAATGGAACAGCAACATCGACGAAAGTCTCTGTACTCCCATCGAGCAACACCTCGACATCCTCACAGATCGACATCACCTCAGCACCTGTGGTTTCTGTTCTAGGTTCTAATAACAAAAACAGGAATCTCTTTAAGCACCAACGTATATGCTAAGCCCACCAACATAGGATTATGCCTGAACGGTAGAAGTGAGTGCCCCCAAAGATACAAAGCCAGTGTTCTCACTGCTTATATTCGTCGAGAGTTTGAAATAGTAACTCGGGTATGTATTGGTGAACAACGGATATAGCAACGCGGAAATAAACGCTGCTATAAGAAGACACTTGGACCGTTGGTATAATCCTGAACCTTGAACAGAAACCACAATACCTCCAATCAAATTATATTACAAATCAACCATGCACAGTGAACATATAAAAGAGGAAAGAATAAAGAAAGAAATAATCCGTAAAGGAGTAAAAAACATTACTCCTAACCAAATCATAAACCTGATAATATTCTACAAAACCAAGAAGATTTCCGAACTCCTTATCAAAAACAGCCCGAAGCCGACGGAGAACCCTCTACAGCAGTCAAGCGTTGTATACATGTACACTTGCCCCCATGAAGGATGTAACCTTCAATCTAAGTACATAGGTATGACGTCGACCAAGCTGACGAGGCGTTTGACAAGCCATCTTCAATCCGGTGCCCCCAGGAATCACATGAGACAAGCCCAAGCCTATATATTTATTATAATAATATATGCAGTGAAAGAAATCGCCCAAAGAATGTGTTATGTTTACCATATTTCTCTGGGTTTGAGAATATTGTCAAGGCCTTGAAACTTTTTAATATACATGTATTGTTTAGCTACGAAAATACTGTTGGTAAGCTATTAGTTAGGAACAGCCCTCGCAGTGATATTTGTCATCTATAAAATACCTTGTAAAGACTGTAATAAGTTCTATGATGGGCAAACATCTAAAGATTTGAAATGTAGAATTTCGCAACATAAATACTCTGTAAGACATGGCCAATTGTCTAATGCTTTGTTTGTTCATCTGTCAGAAGATGCTCACCAAATTGATTGGGAGATGGCTTCTTCAGTAACGAATTGTAAAAGCACCTATAACAGAAAAATAATTGAATCTGCTTTGATACAGATCACAAAAGAAAGTAATTTGAACATTAGCAGTGGTTTATATAACTTAGATCCATTTTTAATAGATCAATTAAAGGGCGATTTAAGTAGGATCATTGGAACACATTTCTCACTAATTCATTGTAAATATTTACTATTTTATGCTATAATTATCCATGAGTTGGGCCTGTGCGTGGTTGCTGCATCGGATGGGCCAATAGGCCGTCTGCAGTGTCCACGTATTGTACCTCACCTCACTCCACCATTCTCTCCTGCCTATTTATGTCCAATACCCGACCTGTAAAATCACTCCTTCTGAAAATGTATTAATATACGAATGTACTTAAGGAAATTCCTGTGTCAATTTTCCTCCGTGGTCTGACACTGTTATATATATATATATATAATTTCTTATAGTATATTTTTATACTATAAAAAGAATAGTTATTAGTAATAACTATCTTAGTTATTTTTTATAGTATATATTTTTTTTCTTTATATTAACGAAATATTTTAAATACACGGTAGGTTAAAATTTGAGACAAGCATAAACTGAGGATGTGTTGCTAGGTTGATGGTTAAGAAAAGGCCAATATTAATGTGCCTTAATTGGCAATAAAACGCCCCAATTTTGACAGTCTAGTAATTTCCGATAATTTCCGATAACTATGCTATCTATTAGATGAGATGGCAGGTTAACTATTAGTAGTTAGTATTAAGAACATAAGAACAAAGGTAACTGCAGAAGGCCTATTGGCCCATATGAGGCAGCTCCTATTTATAACCACCCAATCCCACTCATATACATGTCCAACCCACGCTTGAAACAATCGAGGGACCCCACCTCCTCCACGTTATGCGGCAATTGGGTCCACAAATCAACAACCCTGTTGCTGTACCAGTATTTACCCAAGTTTTTTCTAAATCTAAACTTATCCAATTTATACCCATTGTTTCGTGTTCTGTCTTCTGTTGATACTTTTAATACCCTATTAATATCCCCTCTATGTCCATTCATCCACTTGTAATCCTCTATCTTGTCACCCCTAACTCTTCGCCTTTCCAGTGAATGCAACTTAAGCTTTGTTAATCTTTCTTCGCATGAAAGATTTTTAATTTGGGGAATTAACTTGGTCATCCTACGCTGGACACGTTCAAGTGAATTTATATCCATTCTATAGTACGGCGACCAAAACTGATCTGCATAACCTAAATAGGGCCTAACCAGAGCTAGATATAGCTGAAGAACCACACCCGGTGTCTTGTTACTAACGCTTCGATTAATAAATCCCAGTGTCCTATTTGCCTAATTATGAACATTCATGCATTGATCCTTTTGTTTTAAATTCTTACTAATCATAGCTCCCAGATCCCTTTCGCAATCCGACTTCGCAATCTCAACACCATCTAGCTCGTATCTTGTAACTCTATCATAATTACCTAGCCTCAGAACTTTACATTTATCAGCATTAAACTGCATCTGCGAATCCTTTGACCATTAGGATGGAATATCCGAGTTACAGCTCCACTCCTGTGCCAGGTAAGTTCACTACAGGCTCACCATACAGCCCGCACTACTTGAAACTTTTTGTTCCCAGTAGCTGAATTTTAAACAACTATGATGGAATATCGTTAGCCTACATTTTCATAAATTTTAATGTGCAATATTTTTTTTTTTAAATGTAAATATTGATGTTCTACAATATTTTATAATTTTGTGCATAGTTTGGCTGACAGAAATATTTGAACGTAATATGTATATGTAAATGCTTTTCATTCAAAAACACCTTTACCTTTACATGGGGCAAGCTGCAGGATTTACAAGCATTTGACCAATGAGCATGGGATAGAATTGACTGCATGAGATGGGGGGGGGCCCAATCTCTTGGAGTTTATTTGCTTGCAGTTTGTTTTGTAGGAGGGATGTTTGAAGAAAGGGAAGGAGAGAAAATGGAGAGGTGGTTTAAGGGAGAGAGCGGGACCGTGTGTTACATGGAGAGACGGTGGGAGGGGAGGGGGGGGAGATGTCAGAGAAAGTTGAAGGCAGGAAAGGGGGTTTTAGAAGACAGTTTTCAGGGAGTTGGGAGGGAGAAATGCAGGCACAGCCGGGACCCCCCCCCCCCAGTCAATAATTATAGACCAGATGAAATGAGATAATATCTCTAGCAACTATTTCAGTCACTAACAGATACTAAACGATATCCATATAGTCGATCTTCGCAATACGTGCAGTTTGCATGAAGGGTTTTTCCTCCTGACGACTGACTAGTGGTGATGTTAAAAGAAGACTCACTCACAGTGGTGCATCAATGTTCATAATTTGGCAGAGATTGGAAGTTATCGATGTCGGAAAGGATGGCAATTCAATTTCTTACTTTATTTTGCACCCTATACCCATCCCGTGGGCGGCAGTGTAAAGGATTACAGAGGCACATAATCAGTTCAGGAACTGAACCCTCTAGTTCGTTTAGCTAAGCAATAACAATTTTTGACGCTAGTTACACAATTATCAACATTATATATACTGTACATGTACACATACTCATGCATGTATCCTCGTATGGGCCAATAGGCCTTCTGCAGTTACATTGGTTCTTGTGTACATATATATATATATATACATACACATATTTAATCACCTACACAAATACACACACCAATAGTCTTTTGTATGACTTGTGATTATTGGGAAGAGGCTCACAACAGTCACTATACAAGGCACTTTACATCTATGGTGAGTCACACAGTTACTAGTCTTGCTCCACACCCACCCAACTGGGCGGTAGCGTTACAGTCATGTGCATGCATTACCTACAGTAAGCAAATTTTGGATACTTCGCTAAGATTTCGGGCAGCACATCATTATGAATGATGTACATACACATTTCTTGGACACCATTGATGGCGTTATCTCTAAATTGAAATGGCAAAGATGAAGAGTTGTGTTAAAGCTTACAGTCTATAAGAAAGAACTTTACAATAATAACAATAAATAAAAAAATGGGGATTTCTAGATTCACGGGTGAAGGAATCCCGGCCCTATTGATTTGGACCGGCCCATTCGCCAAGTGGAGCCCTCCAGAGAGGGGTTAAAGGGGGGGGGGGGGGGGGTTCCACTAATTTCCTTTTCCATAACATATTTGTTAATTACTTTCTTTGGAAATATCGTGGAGTATTACACGTTTATTGTGTTTGACAATCACTTTACCAAATCCTTGTAAATAAAAACTTTTCCCATAATTTCGTCCTATGGTTCCAGACTTGTGATTCATAGTACAGTCGGGTGCGTTCTCGACTCATAATCGGGAACTCTGGGTTTGATTCCTGGTCGGGACAGAAGTGGTTGGGCACTTTTCCTTTCACCTAGCAGGAAATATGTACCCTGGAGTTCGGCAGTGTTGCGGGGTTGCATCCTGGGAAACGTCGGCAGTTTGACCTTAGAGGAGGAACTCGATATAAGCCTAAAGTACACGTGTTTCATGTCCCCGACGTTATTTCTGACTTATAGGACCCGCTTTACTGTAGATTACCTATAGAAATTTGCCTATTTTTTATAATAAACTTAGGGCCTACGCATACGAACATGTAGCACTCCCGTTACCCTTAGCTATACCAGTGTAAGAGGTTACAGAATTATTGCAAAAAGTTATAGCTACATTTACCTATTATCCCTGTATCGCAAGATGGAATGTCATCCACAGAATGCAAGTTGGGATTTTACTAGCCTGCACTTCCAAATGGTGTTACATAGTTTTCCCGGCTTAATGCCTTTTTGTTACTTTGCTTGTACGTGATATGTCTGCCACTGATAATCCTGCACTCCCCAGAGTTCAATTCTCTCCCACAAAACGTATAACAGTCCCGATCTTGTTGAAATTCTTGTCACTCGCACTGAAAATGCACTAGAAAAGACGCTGGACCGATTCCTAAAATTTTTTTTTACCCAAGTAAACCAACCCATCTCTGAGGCTGACCCAACAAACACCCCCCCCCCCTCCCAATCGACATCTACAATGACATCCGCCCTAACACAGCTACCATTGCTGGAAATCCAGCGTTTGAACTGATGCTGGAAAACCTCCTAAATGACTTTGCAGCACGCCTTACCAAAGTTACTAACCAAGGCTAACTTGCCACAAACTCGAACCACCGGCACCAAGAGTAAGAAACCCCCAGTTGTACAAACCTCCCAACGACCTGGCACTCTGACTGAAAAACACATAAACCACATTCTCCAACCACCCCCATATTCAACACAGTGTACTACTGACACGTCAAAGAAGACCGATGTAATCACATCTCAGGCGTAAAAATCCTTAATACAACACAACCCATCTTACCATAACCCAACCTACCCCAAAGTACTTAATATACTCTAACTTACCATACCATAATCTACCCTAACCTATCTGAATTGCGACTAACTCCCAAACCTACTTCGACTCACAATCTCAGTCTCTTGACTAAACCACACACTTTTCATAAAACAGCAACAATGATACCACCATTAAATTAGAATATTGGTGTTTTTTAATTGTCTAGTATACATGCCTATAGCGTATGGACGAAAAAATCGGGTTGAGAGTAACGCACACGAACCAGTGTATCATTGTACCTCCATATGTGTTAACATAAAATATATTATTTATTATAAATAATAAAAACAAATGAACTTTGTATAAATACCTGTGTTAATTAGAGCAATGTAAGTGTCTCAAGTTAAAGTTCAAGTGTTTATTGAGACTTAAGTCTCTCATTGTATGGGAGTGGCAGGAGTGGGGCCTCGGAGTGTGTAGGGGGCGGGAGGGGGGTGTTCTCGGGTGCGTACCAGCGTATAGTGCGTCAGAACACGTTGGGGAGGCGTGGTGTGTAAGGTGACACATGAATAACGAGAGCCATGTATTAATTGACACCAGACAAGGTCTGGCACAGTTGGTGAGATTGAGTTCTGTTTCTGTCGCCCAAGCGGTACAGGTTTGAATGTAAATAGCCGCATGAGCTAGGAAAGTAAAAATAAAAAAGAAAAGAAAATTGAAGCTTTCATATAATTTAATGTTCTTGTATAGAGATGTCTTAGCGTTTTGCTTTGTTTTTTCGTTAGTTATATTTCTGTTCATTATTTTGAATATCTCGTATTAAATTAAAGCATAAATGAGCTTTCTAAATGGTTTATGCCATTCCTTATTCGTATCGCTTCTACCCGGTTATTCATAACACAACCGTTGAAAAGATAGATGGCTAGGAATTGCGGATAACAAAATTAGTACAATGCTGTACTATTAAATTGCCTTCCTCCTCCTGCCGAGATATTTAGACCCTTTTTGCTTGTTTACTTTTTTTTTTTTTTTACAGCACCGCTCCTGTGCCAGGTAAGTCCACTACGGGCTCACCATAGCCCGTGCTACTTGGAACTTGTTCGAGTAGCTGAATCTATAACAACAACAGCAACAACTTTGTTTACTTTGCTGTTGTCACAGACTGTGATCAATAGTCTAGTAGGCTTGATGCCTTTTGATAATGGCTTGCTATTAGTCAGCGTACAAGTACACACGAAGTCAATGGTATATATTTTAGCAAAAATAGAGTAGCATGAAATCATAAAAATCAGGTTGAAATTAAATGGTGTAGTTCTAAGAGTTCATCACATATTGAAGAAACTCATTTTGCTTGAGGTACCCAGCAGTGTGTACTGGATACCAATGTTGAGGGATTTTATCATGTTCCAGAGAGTTTCTGAAATTGAGTTTCAGTGGTAGGCGTAGTTTATTTGCCAGTTACTTTATAACATTGGATTGAACTCCAATCACACTTGGGGTTGGAGTTCAAGAGTTGGTATAATAAGCAGTAAGAGGGTCAGGAGACATGGGAATAGACGAAGGACTGACTGGGGCCCAGCAGCTGAAATTTGTCTTGTAAGCACAGGCAAGTTGGTACATAAACGCGCATAGTAATCTATGTGTAGTGATTTTTGTCTACACGCTTCAACAAAATACAACACAAAAGACAAAACATGTGGTACTGCATTAGATGTTTTGTTTCTTGGACTGCAAAATGCATGTTCCACTTTGTACAAAGTATCATTGTATTTTCCTGATTTAATAGATTAATATTTTTCAGGTTCAGCAGAATCAACGTGGCGTGCCTACCGATAAGAAAGAATTGTTTGCATGGCGCAATACAAAAAAATTTATTTATCTACCTCCAAGAGGACAGGAGGCATTCTTTAAGTAAGTTTTACATCATTGTAATGGGAACAATTGCAGAGTTTTATGTAACCTTGTACAGTGGCACCTCGACATACGATTGTCCCTACTTACGATAATTTCGAGTTACGATGTAAATTTCATTGAAAAATGCCACTCGACATCCGATGGTGTCGTCGACTTCCGATATTTGTTGGTACACGTTCGGGTCGACCGAGCACGTGGTTCCCAGTCACGCGGCCGACCTGCCTCAGTTTACTACAGCTGCCCGCTTAGTGACGATAACGCCTATAAGAAATTCTGCTTTTGTGGTGATTTTTTGCATTTTGAACATTAAAGTAATTATTATATAACACGCCATGAGTCCCAGGAAAGTTAGTGGAAAAGCTCAACATATGAAAACCCATGTAAGGATGACCATAGAGCAGAAACATGAGTTCAGAATGTCTCTTCCTCAACGATTAAGAAAATGTGTGCAGCATGGGAAGAATTGCAAACCTTTGCTGAAACGACTTGCCCAAATCAAGCTGCAGTAGGTCGTTGCCTTAACCTATTCAATGACACTGTGATGCATCATTACAGACAAATGTTAAAATGAAGGGAAAAACAAATGTCTCTTGACAAATTTGTAGTGAGACAAACAAGCACTGAACCACAACTAGGTCCTAGTGGTATTCAGGGAAAACGTAGGAGAGAGAGTACCCCGGAGAAAACATCACTGCCTGATGTGATAATGGAAGGGGACTCCCCTTCCAAACAGGAACAACTCTCCTCCTCCCCTTTCATCACCATCTTCCATACACAATCAAGAGCCCTCCATAAAGGTAAGAGACACTTTGGTACTGTACTGTTAGAAAAAAACATTGTATTCAGTATAAAATGTATTTGTATGTTAATATTTTGGAGGGTGGGGAACGGATTAATTAAATTCCCTTTAATTCTTATGGGAAAAATCGCTTCGACTTACGATATTTCGACTTATGATATGTCTCTGGGAACGGATTACCATCGTAAGTGGAGGCCCCATTGTAATGCAAGTAATTGTCGCTATGCTTTTTCTTGTATTTCAGATATCTTCGAGGTGGCAGTTATTCGGAAGATAAAGACATTATAGATATAGATGTCAGAGCATCAGGAGTGTCACATGATGCTAGAAGGTATCAGTTTTGGCTGAAAACAAAAGAGATGCATTTATCAAACCTTTTTAAAAGTTATGTTTATGATGATACCCATTTATTAGAAGTTGACAAAATTTTACCTGAACACACAAATGTTGATTATGCTGAGAATGCTAGGAATATTGATGATTTTGTAGAGAAATTAATAGATATGATGGAACCATATCTAGATCAGAAATTTACTGAATTTAAGGAAGCTCTTGAAAATGTATATGGGAAGAATGGAGAAAATATAAAATAGTGTTTTTTAAATAGTAATAGTGGTTTTTAAAATAGTAAAAATAAAGTTACTAAGAAATTTGAATGAATGCATTAATTCTATTCCAAAACCAATACAACTGTTTTACAACTTGTGATTTTGAAATATAAACTATGAATTTCCCAGCAAGTTTCAACTAAACTTTTCCTTTCAAGATGGTTATTTGAAAGGAAACTGAAATATTTGCCTTGCAAGTGCTTTCTGTGGTTTAAAAAATATTTAGAATAACTAGACTTAAAATGCTCTCCATGTGTGCATTTTAGATTACAAATCAAATCACTTATATTCCATAAAATTGCTCAGTCATAATGTTCAGTTTTATATTAAGTATACAGTATAGAAATATTTTCTACTTTTCTGGAAATGTTTATAGCCAGTTATGTTGGTGAGATCATATGTTTGTAATTTATTTTTAGTTATTGCTTTTAATATTCCATCCTAAAAGGTGTTTTATGGTTGGGTTACCATTGTGACTAATGAGAATGTAACTGTAGAACACACATTAGCACACTTAACAAATGAAACAATTAAGAACAAAGAATTGTATAACTAGGTATATTTCTTGTATATTTTATCATAAGAATTGCCATGCAATTCTTATGATAAAAAGATGGGGTAAACTGCAGAATCAGCCTCGGATCTGAGGCTTGCACTGGGTCCAAACCTTTAATTAGCTCACTGTAGCGATGGCGTGAACATTGTTTCCTAAAAATTCTTGCATCTTCAGTTTTGTCTCGTTGGTTTGCTTTTAGTTTTCACTGAACTTCTGTAATAAGAAAGATTTCTTATTTTTGCTCTTGTCTGCCTCGTCTTAAATATCAGGGCTCACTTTAGCCCTTTAATTGTTATTGTTTGATCCTTAGGCCAGTGTGTTCACTCTTCTCTTGTGCCCTAATAACAGTTGTTATATCACTTGCATGTAAATAGTCACCTACTAATATATTTCTGAAAATGTTCTCTGCACATCAGACGGCTTCTTACTCATGTCAGGGTCTAAACTTGGTAGAATCAGCAGCCATGTGCTGATAAGCAATTCTACAATCATACTTAACTGCAGTTTATTTGCATGTTTCATCGGCGAGTCCAAAGCATTGTCAGAGCTGTGATATCAAATAACCAGCAGGGTTGGATATCAATGAATGAATATAGTTGGTCTCCTTACATTCCGTAAGTTAGTAATCAGAAAATGTAATTTTTAAGTCTGCAATACAGCACATGCTTGCATTTGGTTTGTTACTCAGGTCTTGATAACCATTACTGTCTTGTCATATTAACAAAGTTTACATTTTTATCTGCATCTGCAAGTTTCATGAATGTTAAGTATAAGAAAATTATATGTACTGTAATGAGAAACTATGCAGGAATATTTGACAATACTGTATAATTTAAATTTTTCAAATGTTCAACAAAGTTATAATTGTTTCGTCATAAGAAATTCATTCTTAAATCCAAGTGATCATTACAAGCTTGAATCATACATTGGAGCAGATAGTGAATTGCAGGAATATTCACTTAAATGAATTGCAGTATCTCTAAAAGGCAGCGATACTAGAAACTTTTAGATAAGCAAACAATGTTATATAAATGTTAGGATTTAGAACTGAATCTTGATAATTATTTTGAAATACCAGGCTTAACTAAAAACTGATAACGATAGTTTACATTTATTCATTTGGGTCACTGACTGTGTATACATGTTGTAATAAAAGATATGAAAAGTGTTCAGTATTTAGTGTCGAGTCTGTTGAATCCCATGACCATAGAGCTGGTAAGAAGGGAATGGAAGAATGGATGAGGATGCACTGAATGGGATGTGAGGTGGAGGGGAAAAGTTAGGGTGGTGGCCCAGTCACCATGGATTAGAGCTGGCTGACGATAATATGTAGGCATTTGAAGGTTACATGACGTCTTGCGGCAGATGTCACACAGGAGGTTCTGCTTTGCTCAGTTAGCCAGCTTCCTTCTTGGTGGTGTCGGGTGCCTGATTATTACATTTTCTTCTGTCTTTGTCCTGCGTCTATTTGGCTGGTTACTGGAGAGGTTACTGTTTGGGTAACATTTGTAGCACATAGGGTTGAAGATTTCTTGGTATAGTACAGTAGTGTCGCAACCAGTGAATTGTCTCTGCTTCGACATACCACTTAAGAGGTAGACCCAGTTTCTTGTCCTCCCTGTAACTCTTGTTGTAATCTCTGGACATCTTGTCCTTTAGCACCAAAGTATAATTGCACTTAGTTGCGTCCATTATTATTTCCATCCACCAGCCATCTCATGTCCATATGAAGTTGATGGGGGGTGGCCTTGATGTAGTCTGAACGAGGTGTGGAGTGTACGGCTGTCATGTCAGCAGTTGTGGATGTGTGCTGGTGACGTCCACCGAGGCATCAGAGTTGATTGTAGAGTAGGACTCTTCCTGATTAGATATTGGCAGGGTTGCTGGCTCAATTGCAGGATCAGCTGTAGGTAGGTTCCTCAGTTGTTGGAGTGGGCAGTCTTGCAGTGGGATGAATTACTAGGGGTCAGTGATGAAGGACCTGTTGCAGGAACATGGGACACTGTGGGTGAGGCTGCAGGTGCTGTTGCCAGAGTGGGAAGAAGGTCATCAGGTCGGTTGCCAATTTGCAGTGACCAGCCTGTTTATGGTATGATGTAAAGGCTGATGTCTTTGCCAGTCATTTTGTCGGCAAGGTGGAGAAGTGCATAAAGCAATGTGATGGTGGTGGTGACTGCAGACGACGCTGGTGGTAGTGAAGTTGGTTGGTTGTGGGTCACAACCACTGCCCAGGGGCCAGACGGCGGTGAGGTAGCTGCTCGAAGTGTACTGCCGGACAGGGCAGGGAATGCTTCTGATTGCCAGTTGGCCAGGCGTGGAGCATTGGAGGCTGCACTCGCTACCATTTTAAGTTCCTCCTGTCTGTAGGGGCAATCAGGTGACAGGGCAGTTTTCTTGCCATTGCAGAGTAGGCAGCATTGGTGGTTGGCTGTACAGCTCAACATGTGTAAATACTGCATTTCCCTATTGCTTTGTGCATTTCTTGAAGTGCATACACTGGTAACACTTAAAGCACTGCCTCAGCTCTGTTTACCTTTTCTTCATGAAGGTAGGTGCCATTGGAATTCTATAGCATGTAAGGCCATTTTCAGTGGCAGAAGCCGCTGGCAATGAGTTTAGCTGCGACTGCAGTCAGTGCTAGGTTCTGAGAGTTGATGTTGGTGACGATTCCACCTTTTTTTGGATGGTAATCCATGAGCTGATGCGTCTGGCAAATATGATCCTATCTGCCAGGTAGTGCAGTAGTAGAGCGAGTGCAAGGTTGGCAGCAAGCAGGGCGGTCTGAGTTGGTGTGGAGAATGGTTTGTAGAGGTCCTTGTCGCTGGAGAATAGTAGTACTGTATTGTTTAACACTGCCTTTGCCTTCTTGGATGGTGAATATTGGCAGTATTGGAGATTTTCTTCAGTATTTTAGTCTTGGCGAGCGAGTGGTTATCACGGAATTGAACTTTTAAGTTTTTGCACTGTGGTAACAGTAGCCCTGTACTATAGATGCACCGATAAACAGATCACTCCAGCTGCTACCCCCTCAGCAGTGCACAGTAACGAAGGATGGTGGTGTTTGTGTTGAAGACGGGAGGAGCAGTGTCCTTTCATGTGTCCTGTTGATTAACTGTCTTGTGATCATCTAGTGTTATCAGGAACAAAAGTTACTATGGGGAATGCAAGAGCCTGATTTTTCTTTCAAAGTACAATACAGCAATAGTCATGCCATTTCCAGATACAGTAGTTTATACTGCTGTTAGTGTTAACTAATTTTAATGTTCAGATAATTCTAGATGTCTTTGAAATACGTTTTCTTTAGTGTTTCTTATTTCAGGTCTTAGAACATTAATGAATAATAACGTGTAAAGCTCCTGAAGGATGATCCTCAAAGTAAATCAGTTTTTCTTCATGGACTTTGTATCCCTGATGTATTATGCTTTCTCATAAAACGGTAAGTAGTACACTATTATGTACCACTAGATGAATCGCAATCATTTTTAAAGCTCCTGTACATTATATACACCTTCATATACGAAGGTGTTAGCAGTGATAAGTAAGTTTTCACCATACTGTACATTAAGTAATGGTGGTTTCACCATTATTTAAATGTACAGTAATGTACAATGTACTTCACCACATTGTACATTTAAGGTGGCCCAATATTTGTTCAGTGGTTATACTTCTGAAAAAGTTAAATAAAATTTCCCAGTGAGGAAAACTGGTTGAAAGTGACCGACATGACATATTATCAACAGTATGTCAAATCGGCCACTTTCAGCCAACGATGCCCACTAGGTTAAAGGTGCAGCACAGTACTGTATGTGGGGAAAAAAATAGGGTTCAGTACCAGCGAATTCCAAAACGTAACTTTTTCCATTCTCAAAACACCTATTTTAGTATGGATATTTAATGGTCACACAATATTCCAGCCACAAATTTAGTACTGTACATAATACAATCCAATGCTAGGGATGTGCAGTAATGCATAAATACAACTAAAAAATCTTGTAGATCGCAAGAATGTAGGGTGTGAAGGATTAGCATAAAGTATACATGCTATAGAAGTTTCACTCCTGTAATTTCGTAATGTGGCACTAGCATGCTTGACTTCGAATCTGCATCATTCAACACTACAGAAATTTCAGGCCACCTGTAATTATTGCAGAAAATGAGTACTTATTTATGACTAATGTGTAAAAATATATGAAATAATTTCATGTACTTAAATGCAATCACAGTACTTTTTTATCAAGTCATTTTTTAGTTTATTATAATGAACATGGATGGTGCCATGCTAATATTTGTGCAATTTATGGTTTAACATTAGGCATCTTGGGTCAAGTGCCACTCTTAAGGAAAGTTTTGTTTATTTAGACAGTATATTTTAATCTTTCTAAAAGGTTTAATGAATTATCGTGCAATATACACACATTTGTAAAAAAAAAAAAAAGCCTATACTGTAATAATTTTCAAGGTGATAATACCTGGTTATTGTACAGACAATAAGGACAAATTATGATACATTAGATTTGGAATTTGTCCCTTTCATTTGAATTGATTCTTTATCCTTTGTATATATATTTCACAAGGAATTTTGTTGCAATATCAGTGTGTATATTGTAGTGTTATAATACTGTATTCCATGTCTAACTTTTTAGTTGGTAAAGCTTAATTTCTATTACCATACAGTATTTTTAGTGCCAGAAGGACAAGATATTAGAGATCCACCAAGCTGTTTCGAATGCATATGTTTGTCTATTTTATGTTTATTCATTGCACTGTAATTGTTGCTATGCAACTAAACCTTGAAATATATTAATGGCAGTTTATTATGCCCATGTATCATCACCAGAGGATGAGTGCTAGACATTACCAAAAGTATTTTTGAATTGAAAATGTGATATATTTACATATTTTGATTTGAACCTATGATTTTTTTTAGTATAATACATAGTGCCATTTATTGCTTTCAGTATTCAAGTTACATTATCATCCCTTCTTTGGATTGCTATGCCCAGAAATTACTTGACAGACGAGTTTCTATTGTTACCTTATTTTAAATTCATCCAAGTAATGCAATTTGTTTTTAAAGTTTTTATACTGTTGAAGTTAGAAAGTGATTGTTATCCTTTATGAATCATTGATATAATTTTATAATATATTCTATTTTGTCAGGAATTTTTTTAAATGTTAATTAAACTCCTTTTTTGACATAGTAATGTTATTGAGCCCTTTATACTAAATATAATCAGGAATCATTACATCATTTGCTGCAAGTTTGCCATCACAATTTTTTTTTTTGTAGTTGCTACAATTTCAATGATTATTTCAGTCATTGAGCAGGACAAAAGACAGGCAGCCCTGAAACAGTTGCCACCTCATGACACTAGAGTATGCAGGAACGACAAAGGCCACACCAAGCCCTAAGGGGAAAATAAAGGATTGTCCACTAGCCAGGACAACTCTGGGACCTTATTTTGTAACCAAAACCCCCTCACTGTCTGGCTCGTTGTCGCCGTGAGGGGGCTTGGTGGGCAGCTGCCGGAGTGTGATGCTCCATAGGTCAGTCCTCTGTCCTTTTGCAGCCTTATGCTTCTGCTGCTGCCTTAACCAATTTTGCCAGACACCTTTTCCTTTTACTCGTGTTTCATTTTTCTCCCCCCTCTTCTCCTATCAAATTGTCATTTCCTGCCGACCTTTTGCCTGTTTTGATTATTCTTTCGACCTTCTTTTGTTTTGACGCTCGGGTGTTTGAGGAGGCATACTCTTGCACCCGTAGAACTGTAGTACTCAACGTCTCGAGCGAGGGGACCCTTTTATTGTCAATCCTCCTTTCGTCACTGAACCCGCTCTCGACGGACTCACGGTTCTTAAGGTGGCGTTTGTGGGGCGTATACTCACGACACATCCCTGGGGGGCCCCGGCAAGATCGGCGATAGCTTCTTGTTGGGTGTCCTGCCTCTAATTATGGCTCCATGGTGGGTGTGGGGGCACATTCGTGAATGAAAGTTTTTCCTCGTTTTCATGGCTGATAATGTTTCCCTTGTATTTTCTCGGGCTCGTGGGGTGGGCGACCAAGCCCCCGAGTCGGACTGTGTTGAAAGACCAGGCCCTGTAGCCCCTGCTGCATTGGGCCCCGACGACCTGACTACTCCCCTCAGCTCCCCTCCCTCCTCTGCGGTAGGGTCGAGTCCCCAGCCTCCAGTGGTGACAACCTCGTCCCCTGGCATGGCTCCGTCTCTCTTTGTGACTACTGCGCCTTTTTCCACCATGAACTCCGGGGGTTCTCAACGCCGTTCCCGCCACGGCCGCACTCGCACGATTCCTTCCCGAAATACTACTTACAACGCCTTGTTTGGTCCCGCTACGTGGGCTAAATACTTTGATCTCCACCATCTGGATTCTACTCCTGACAATTTCTCCCTCCATAAACACCTTGTTGATTCAGTAGATGCCTCTGTTACTTTTAACTCCACCAGTTACGGTGCGCGTGTCGTCGCTGCTCCTTCTCAGGATGCAGCTACTCGCTTAGCCGCTTTGTCCTGCATTGGAGAGATGCCTGTTCGGGTCTCCATGAATGCTCGGTTAAATGCCAGTGTTGGCACTGTTCTCCTCCCGCACCATGTTGCAACTGGTGTTCGGGACCTCAACGATTGCCATGAGGATATTAAACATATCCTCGAAGCCCAAGGCCATTCTGTCCTCCAGGTGGACACGTTTACTCGACCCCCTCGTGGTCATCGCCGTCAGCCCCTTCGAGTTGTAAAAATCACCTTTGATAGTAGGACCCTTCCGCCTTCTATTATTCTTGCTGGTGCCAGATGCTCCGTTCAGGAGTACATTCTCTCTCCTAGACTATGCAATAAGTGTTGGAAGTTCGGGCACGGTGTCCTCAAATGCACCAGTACTGTGTATCTGTGCCCCTTGTGTGGGGACGATAGTCATTCTAAGTCCGAGTGCACTTCTCCCCAGGCTCGCTGCCTCAATTGCGGTGAAGCCCACCCTACCTTCTAACACTCATGTATGCACTACAAACTCGAGGAAGCCGTCCTCAACTTGAAGCACCGTGATCGTCCGTCTTTTCCTGAAGCGGGACGCCAAGTTCGTCGTCTCGCCCCTTTCGCGGGCGTCTCCTACGCTCGCGTGTTGCGTTCTACCTCTCCTCGTCCTTCCCGTCTTCCTCAGTCTCACAGCCGTTTCCAGGCCTTAAACCCGACCAAACCCACCACTTCCTTCCCTATTCCTTTGCCTCCTGTCCCGGATAGTCTCCCTCCCGGTTCTCCGTCTGGGATTTCCCCCCTTCCTACCCAGTCTGCCATATCTCTTCTGTCTTCTTCCCCATCTCCCCCCACTCTTTCTTCCCCACCCTCCCCCCAGTCTCTTGACCCTCCATGCCACCTGTCTGTCCAGGCTGATATCCATCATCCTCCCAGCAATCTTCGTGTTGTTCGCTCTCATTCCTCTTCTCCTGCTGAGACCATTGAGTCTGTCGCCCGGTACGTTGTTACTGGAACGCCTGTCTCTTTGAGCCAGAAACGTAAGCCTGGCTCCTCTCCTTCTTCCTCTCCGGCGGGTAAGAAGGTTTCGCTTTCTTCCTCGCCCCCTCCCTCTGACTCTGTCACTACATACCTTCCCATTTCAGTAGTCGAACAACCCTGTCTCTGATATGGAGGTTTCTTCCGCCCCCGATTCCCTCTCTGTTGCTGCCCTTCCTGAGGTGCACTCCCTGATTTCTGATCCCCCTTCTCCAACTGTCCTTGCCTGCCCCTCTCAGTTGTCCCCTCCGGACCCCGTCAGTCCGCCTCTGGTCTGTTCTCTCGCTCCCTTCCCTCTCTCCTTACTAAGTTTACCCATGCCCCCTAACCCTGATTTTGCCGACCCTGCTCCTGATCCAGACCCTGATCCTGACCCTGATCCTGAGATCCTTTAGTAAACTGTGTTCCTCTTTCCCTTAATTTCTTTCTTGTTCTCTGTTACTGTCCTTTCTCTTTGATAATGTCTATTCTTCAGTGGAATATTCGTGGATTTTATGCCAACTTCCATGAACTCCAACTTCTAATTACACAGTTTACACCACTTTGTGTATGTCTCCAGGAACCAATGCTTTATGCTCGTCCTGGTCACTTTCGTGGTTATTCCTTTCTTTCTCCCCCCCCCCCAGCTCTTGCTGGGGCCCATAATTCTACTGCTCTCTTAATTCGTTCTGATATTCCCTTCGTCCCCCAACTTCCTCCATCCCCTATCCATTGTTCTGCTGCCCGTGTTTTTGTGGGTAAATGGTATACAGTCTGTTCCATTTATCTCCCTCCAAATGTCCCTCTTTCCCTTCCTGATCTTAAGCACCTCCTGGACTCCTTGCCAGAGCCGGTGCTCCTTTTGGGTGATTTCAACTGTCGACATTCCCTCTGGGGTGATGTTCTGACAAACACTCGAGGCCGTCTTCTCGAACCGTTCGTCCTCGCTTCATCTCTTCTGAATTCTGGTGAGCCCACTCATGTGGACTCTCGAACTCGCACCCTTTCCTGTCTTGATCTTTCTCTCTGCTCGTCGTCCCTCTACTTAGATTTCACGTGGCAGGTTCTTGATGACCTCCATAACAGTGATCATTTCCCCATCCTTGTTTCCTTTTTCTCTTTCCACCCCTCCTCTTTCCTTCCCTAGGTGGCAGTTTTCCAAGGCTGACTGGTGCCTATTCACCCTCTGCGCTACTCTCTCTGACCTCTCCTCTCTGCCTCTTCCTCGCGCTCTCCTCCTTTTTTATGACACTATCTACAGCGCTGTCCTCAGCTCTATCCCTCGCTCTTCCTCCCGGGGCACATGGAAGCGTGTTCCCTGGTGGAATGCGGACTGTGCTCGGGCTGACCGCTGTAAGCGTGCAGCCTGGAAAAACACCGCCGCCGGCAGACGGCTGATTCTTTTATTCTGTTTCGGAAGGCAAGTGCGGTGGCCCATAGGACCATCCGTACTGCTAAACGTGAGAGTTGGAAATCTTATGTTTCCACAATTACATCCGATACTCCTCTACCGCAGATCTGGAAGAAGATCCGCAAGATTGCGGGCAAGTTCATTCCAGATGTCTCGCCTGTTCTCCATCTCTGTGGGACTCTTGTGGCGGATCCAGTGAAGGTCGCGGCCGAACTGGGTTCCCACTTTTCTTCTGTTAGCTCTGGTTCTCATCTTCCTCACTCCTTCCTTCTTCGTAAGCCTGTTCTTGAATCTTCTCCTTTAGATTTCCACACTCTTCTCCGCCTTCCCTATAACGATCCTTTCTCTTTATCTGAACTTCGGTCTGCCCTGGCCCTCTGCGGATCTACGGCAGCGGGCTCGGATGACGTTCATTATTAGATGCTTCGCCATCTCCCTCCGTGCACGTTTCAGTATTTACTGAATCTGTATAACCAGGTCTGGGAGTCGTCGTCTGTCCCTGAGGACTGACTCGATGCCTTTGTACTCCCTATTCGGAAACCAGGGTCCCTCGGTACGTCCCCTAAGGACTTCCGCCCTATTGCTCTCACGAGTTGTGTTTGCAAGCTGTTTGAGCATATGGTAAATGTCCGGCTGATGTGGTTCTTGGAACACCATCACCACCTCTCTCCTTCTCAATTTGGTTTTCGCAAGTGCCGCAGCACGATTGATGTCCTGGTGAACTTGGAGGTCTATATTCGTACTGCTTTTGCTGCGAAGACCTCCGTTGTTGCTGTCCTTTTTGACCTGGAAAAGGCTTATGACACGACTTGGAGATACCATATTCTGTCCCAACTTCGTTCTTTTGGCCTTCGTGGTAATCTCCCTCTCTTCCTTCAAAGCTTTCTCTCTCGTCGTACCTTTCGAGTCAGGCTTGGTGCCACTCTCTCTCTGACTCTTTTCGGCAGTATGAAGGTGTGTCCCAAGGTAGTGTTCTGAGTATTACTCTTTTTCTGGTTGCCCTCAATGGTCTCCTTTCCTCCCTTCCTTCTGGCATCTTCTCGGCTCTTTATGTTGATGATCTTACTCTTTGCTGTTGAGGTGATGATTCGCCTCTCCTTCAACGGCGGCTTCAACTTGCGATTGATGCCGTGTCATCTTGGGCCACCGATCATGGCTTCAAGTTCTCTACTACTATGACTTGTGCCATGACTTTTACTCGGAAGCGGATCGTTCTTCGTCCCTCTTTGTCACTTTATAGTCATCCCCTTGAGTACAGAGATTCCACGAAGCTTTTGGGGTTATTCTTTGACACTCGTTTGTCTTGGTCGCCCTATGTCTCTTACCTCCGTGTTGAATGCTCTAAGGCCCTTAACCTACTTAAGGTTTTGTCCCATACTTCTTGGGGAGTGGATAGGCGCACGCTCCTCTATTTGCATTCCTCTCTTGTCCTGCCTAAGCTCGATTATGATTGCCCTGCATGCTCTTCTGCTTCTCCTTCTACTCTTCGCCGTCTTGATTCTTTGCACCATACTGGGTTGCGCCTCAGCTCTGGTGCTTTTCGTTCAACTCCTACCCTCAGCTTGTACGCTGACACTGGCTTCCTGTCTCTCCAGGATCGCCGTGATCGCTACAGTCTTCTCTATCTTGCGCGATCCTTACAGCATCCTCACTCTCGCCTCTATCGTGCTTTGACTTTTACCCCTCCTGTAGTTCCTGTTCCTCTTCACCACCTTCCTCTTTCTGTCCGTTTGTCTCGCTTACAAGATTCTCTTTCGGTTCATCTTACTAATGTTTCTCCTCGTATTGTTCCCTCCTTGCCCCCATGGAGGGTCCCCCTTCCCAAATTTTGTACTTCTCTGACCTACATGACTAAAGCTTTTACCCCTCCTACAGTTCTGAAACGCCTCTTCCTTGAGCACTTTTCTTCTCACTCCCACTCCATTCCCATCTTCACCGACGGGTCGAAGTCTGCTGACGGTGTGGGCTACTCTTGTTGGAAATTTCCAACACTAACAAACTACTATTGTATTATAATTCATCATCATCATTATATACTAACTACAGTAGTTATTAATTTCACTAAAGGTAGTGTAAACATAAATTAAACCATTTCATCTGCGTATTAGTGCTAGAATTCTCATGAAGTCGAGTAGCAAAATTGCGTCAGATAATGTCTAGATAGACACGTTTATTACCAATGTGTTAGAGAATTGAATGTGGTTCTCTAAAATTATCAGTATTCCGTGTAATAATTACCTACGGATAATATGACTCCCGATAACCTAAAACCGAGAGTTATTAACTGAAATTATTATCAGTAGCAGTTTTATCTGTTACGTACGAATGCTATGGAGATAATAAAAATCTACTCCATTTCTCGTTTAACACCATTAAACGAGAATATGATAATATTTACGTCCCTATAATTGCAACCCAGTTCTCATTAACGTATTACATCCATAATTACGCGGAAAAGAATTATCCGTGATTAATAATTTCTGTGGTGAATGTGAGAGACGGGTTGAGTGAAGGCTGAGACGCCATTGGACACGAGGCATCCCTGGCGAGAAGAGTGGCGAGACACGTGGTAGCGACTGGGGAGTTTTTATCGACAAGAATTACGTTGATACCCGTTCAATAGTCGACAATTACCTATTTACGTGTTCTATAGTGCCCTGCCAGTTAATAACGCGTCAACAATTGAAGCCACGACCCGTAATTACGCGTACACAACAGTGGACGTCTGGGATTGGCTGACGCGGTTTCGGCAGACCTTAGTATTTGATACGCTCATGTTAAGTATACCATTCTTGTTTGATGCACCATCCTAGATTGTATATTTGTGGGTAGTCTGTCGTTATACAGCATGGATACCTAATACACAACGTTAGTTTATTTTCCACATGTTCTCAGTGTTCATGAATATTTGAAATAATTCGTAGCCTAATCAAATGCTACTTAAATTTCTCTGATTTCAGCGTGTATACGAGGAGTCGACAAGTTGTTTCTCTTCATTCGTGATAATCACCTCGGGTTCTTTCTTATTGGGATCCTTTGACCACGAAGACGAATGATGAAATGGCGTTACAGAAATCGTCTTACAGATAAGACATTTATTTCGTACAAATTTATTTTAGATTATTACTGATTTCCATATAATTCATATAGGATCTTTACAGTGAATAATTTATTACCAGAAATGATGATTTAGTAATTAATGTGTTTGCTCTGACTGTTGCTCAGTAATTCATAATCTTTAATATTCATAATTTGAGTTATCATATTTTTGAATCTATTGTAGTTTAGATTTACTATGCTACTAACTCAACAATGAACTAGTGACGAACCACACTGGTTCCTAGATATCTTGAGGTTATCTTGAGATGATTTCGGAGCTTTTTAGTGTCCCCGCGGCCCGGTCCTCGACCAGGCCTCCACCCCCATGAAGCAGTCCGTGACAGCTGACTAACACCCAGGTACCTATTTACTGCTAGGTAACAGGGCATTGGGTGAAAGAAACTCTGTCCATTGTTTCTCGCCAGCGCCCGGGATCGAACCCAGGATCACAAGTCCAGCGTGCTGGCCGGTCGGCCGGGAGCCGGAAGATATATATAAACTTCTAGAAATACCCCCCCCCCCCAATGTTGATATTTGAGGCTTTGACTTTAATTAATTAATAATACAGTCTATTCATTATTTTCAAGTGATTATTCATTTAATTATTATCCATAGACACTGGTTCTCTAGTGTCATTCTAATGATCACTTTTACTCGTTTTCCCTCTTTTCTCAAAAGTGGGTGGTCCTTCGATTTATTTAAATACAATAAGTAAATAATTAAATATATGAGTCAAGCCCCAGAAATCCAACAACTCTGTTGTTTTTCCTGACCACACTTATATGTGTCGCCTTCCTCCGGAGGCTAGCATCTTCACAGCAGAACTCTATGCTATTCTCTATGCTCTTCGTCTCCTGCTTTCCTGGAGGCAATCCTCCTTCATGGTAGTAGTTGACTCTCATAGTGCCCTCATGGCTTTAAGGTCCTTTAAACCAGTCCACCCTGTGGTCATCGAGATTCAACATTGGCTGTTTCTTATCTCCAGTAAATTTAAGTCCGTTACGTTTTGCTGGGTTCCCAGCCATGTTGGTGTCTCTTTAAATGAGCGTGTGGATGCTGCTGCTAAGGACGCTATCCGCACTTGTCCCATCTCCCATAAAGGTGTTCCTTATTCTGATTTTTACCCAGTTATTCATGCCTCTATCCTTGCCCGATGGCAGAGTTGTTGGTCTTCTGTTCTTGGTAACAAACTGCGTACTCGTAAAAGTTGTGTGTCCCAGTGGCCTTTCTCCTGCCACTGTAACCGGCGGTGGGAAACGGCTCTGGCTAGGTTACGTATTGGCCATACCCGTTTAACTAACGGTCACTTAATGGAGCGCCGCCCTGCTCCTTATTGTCCGAATTGCATTGTCCCTCTTACGGTCGTACATATCCTTGTTGAATGTCCTGACTTCCAGGATGAGCGTGTGTCTTGTTTTCCGACTGTCCCCCACGGTCGCTTGTCCTTTGATAGAATTCTTGGCGACTCTGATACTATTGATATCGTTTCCTTATGCGTTTTTGTTCTCATATTGGCATCCTTGGTGATATTTAGCGCCCTCTGATTATCCCGCACTTTGATGGTGCTACATAGCCTTCCTGGTTTGGTGCCTTCTATTGATAATTACTTACTTACTTTGTAACCAAAAGGTGGAACATGATCCAAACTCAAGAGGAGCAAGGTTCATTAAGCAGGCATACTCTGGGTCACACCGGAGGTACAGTACTTAGCGAACCTGACAGCACTTGGAAGTGAACCCTGGGGGAAGCCACATAAAATCAAAATCATACAAGGAGGGGAGATATAAAAATGCCTTCCCTAAGTAAAAGGCCCTCATCCAAAGGGACCAAAGGGATTCAAGGGCCTCTATCCAACTCTCCTGAGGAATCAGCCAAGAAGGACCCCAGAGTAGAACTAGCCCAGGATAGAAAAGCAAGAGTTCAAGGGAGAGGTTTCAGAAAAAGATACTGATTGGGGAAAAAAAATCCCAGAAATCTTGGTGGGGTCAGAAAATGCCCTTTTAGATGTTTCCGGGCCAGAAGCATGGGGAGGAAGATTAGAGGCAGTGCAAAGCATACCCGAAGGGGCAAGGAAGAGGATGTGCAGACAGAGCCAAGGTAGAGTTCACCAACACAAAGGAGAGGCAAAGAGAGCAAAAGGCCATCAGTGAAATAGAAAGAAATCCGAAATATTTTTTCTCCTACGCAAAATCAAGATCAAAAACCACATCTAGTATAGGGCCCCCTGCGAAAGGGAGATGGAACTTTCACCGATGACAACAAAGAAATGAGCGAGCTACTGAGGACGCAGTACGACTCTGTTTTCAGCGAGCCATTAAACACACTAAAGATTGATAACCCAAATGAATTTTTCATGGATACGATACCAACATCAAATCATATATCATAAGAAGCCATAAACAGTATGCCTATGCACTCTGCACCAGGCCCGGATTCTTGGAACTCCATATTCATAAAGAACTGTAAAAAAACACTATCGCAGGCCCTCCACATTCTGTGGAGACAAAGCTTAGATACTGGCGTTATTCCTGATATACTAAAAACAGCAGAGATAGCACCACTTCATAAAGGAGGAAATAAGGCAGAGGCAAAAAATTACAGACCGATAGCGCTAACATCGCACATCATAAAAATTTTTGAGAGAGTGCTAAGAAGTAAAATCACAAAATACATGGAATCACAGCAACTCCATAACCCCGGACAACATAGTTTCAGAACAGGGCGCTCTTGCCTGTCGCAGTTGCTGGACCACTATGATATGGCATTAGATGCTATGGAAGACAAACATAACGCGGATGTACTTTACACAGATTTCGCAAAAGCTTTTGATAAATGTGACCATGGTGTTATTGCACATAAAATGCGTTCAAAAGGAATTACTGGAAAAATAGGCAAATGGATCTACAATTTCCTGACCAACAGAACCCAATGTGTAATAGTCAACAAAATAAAATCCAGCCCATCAACCGTGAAGAGCTCAGTCCTCCAGGGTACTGTGCTTGCTCCAGTACTTTTTCTCATCCTCATATCGGACATAGACAAGAACACAACCTATAGCACTGTATCATCCTTTGCAGATGACACTAGGATCTTCATGAGAGTAGGCAACATAGAGGACACGGCGAACCTCCAGTCAGATGTAGATCAGGTCTTTCTATGGGCTACAGAAAACAATATGGTGTTTAACGAAGATAAGTTCCAGCTCATGCGCTATGGAAAAAATGAAAATATAAAAACGGAAACCACGTACAAAACTCAGGCAAATCATAACATAGAACGAAAAGGCAATGTAAAGGATCTGGGTGTACTCATGTCGGAAGACCTTACCTTTAAAGAACACAATAAAGTAGCCGTCACAACTGCAAGAAAAATGACAGGTTGGATAACAAGAACTTTTCACACTAGAGATGCTATACCGATGATGATACTTTTCAAAACGCTTGTGCTCTCTAGAGTGGAGTACTGCTGCACAATGACAGCACCTTTCAAAGCTGGAGAAATTACTGACCTGGAGAGCGTGCAGAGATCCTTTACTGCTAGAATCCACTCAGTAAAACATCTAAACTATTGGGACCGACTAAAGAGCCTAAAACTGTACTCCCTTGAGCGCAGGTGGGAGAGGTACATAATAATTTACACGTGGAAAATATTAGAGGGGCTGGTCCCAAACCTGCACACAGAAATAACATCACATGAGACCAGAAGACATGGCAGGATGTGCAGAATACCCCCGTTGAAAAACAGAGGTGCAACTGGTACTCTGAGAGAGAACTCTATCAACATCAGAGGTCCGAGACTGTTCAACATGCTTCCACTACACATAAGGGGCATAACTGGCCGACCCCTCACAGTGTTCAAGAGAGAACTGGATAAGCACCTCCAAAGGATACCTGATCAACCAGGCTGTGACTCGTACGTCAGGCTGCGAGCAGCCGCGTTCAACAGCCTGGTTGATCAGTCCGGCAACCAGGAGGCCTGGTCGACGACCGGGCCACGGGGACGCTAAGCCCCGAAAGCACCTCAAGGTAACCTCAAGGTAACACCTCTAATTGTGAGTCCCTAAACACATGGTGGGCCAGCTACACAACACAAGACTGCTGCAGATGGGCGAAAATATAGCCCATCTGCCGAAGTCTATATGGCCTATATCAGCAATAGCCACCTGATATGCATGAACCTTACTGGAAGGGTTAGATAAAAAAAATCACATGAGCAGTGTAATCCCACACAGGATTCTGGGTCATATGCATTTTTGATCTAACATGTTGCATGGTGGAACGAGAACAAATTATTGTCACTCCATGGTATGGACAACAAGCAACCCTGAAATTTGCACAAGGCAAGAATGGTTTTGGGAAATTATCCATTGACCACACTGAACCCATAAGCAATTTCTAGGGCCTGACAGATGAACCAAGCAAGACACCCAGGCACTGAGGATGCTACACTGGACCTAAAAGTAAGCCAATACAACCTCGGTTATATGGCTACGAAGGCTGACCTTGGTGTGCCATAAATACAAACACATGAGCTACCAAAGTACCCCATCAGCCAATGCTAGCTCCTGACCCGAAACAAGACATGCAGAGACACCTCCAAGCAGGAAGGACCTCTAAGAGAGCAAACTTCTGAACACACCAGAGAATAAAACTGTCAGTGCAGGGGAAACACTAGAAACCACTTAGAGAAGGTAACCCTGAGCACATGCAGTCTAAGCACACTAAAAAGGCAATGCCAGGCTGCACCAACAATGTACAAGACAAACCACACAAGATGACGTCCAACGAGGCACTTAGCTGAAAAGCATCAGGGTTAGGTATTACTGCAGATGTGAAGCACAAGCTGCATCACCAGAGGAGCTGATGCATTGAACCAATAAACAGCATGAGCCCCATTGCCCCTCCCTCCCTCCCTCTCTTCAAACAAGTGGGAGGGGTTGGAGCATACGAGTGCACACTTGTTTTGAGAGATTTTTTATTGTTTAGACTGTTTGAGTTCATTCATTCACAGGTAATGAGGCTTTGGTCTTTTTTTTTTTGGAACCCAGCATATTGGTTCTCTGACTTTTTGGGTGTCTTCCCTGGTGAGGTGGTGGAATGTCACCTGTTTCCTGCGCCTCTGTAAAGGGGCAAAGTTCTGGCACTGGTCCTCATCAGGCCAAACTGAACTTCATGACTGATGCAATTTAGTAGTAGAGTCATCTCGGAAGGAGTTTCATGGAGCAACAAGGGGCGCCCGATAGAAAAAAAAATATTACCAGAATCAATACACGAAATCAGCTGGCAGACTAGGGACGAAGTCTAAAATAAAATTGCCGAAGCAGATGTGAGATGCCTGTCACTTAACAGTGAACCGATACAGGCTGATGTACTGTGAATAATATACTGCATGACCTAAGCAGCCAGTAGCTTTCTATTTTCCAGTCACCTGATGCCTGTCTTCATCTAACAGTAAATGAGTACCTGGGAGTTGCAGTAAAGAATTATATAGTAATATACTGTACAGTATTCTGATTTGAAAGAAAAACAATACAGGGGTACATCAGTTTAAGAGTTTAATCCGTTCCTGGAGACAGCTCGTATTCCGAAGCTAATTTCCCCATAAGAAATAATGGGAAATGAATTAATCCGTTCCTGACTACCCCAAAAACCTCACATCAAACTAAATTTTTATACCTAATTCATCTAAATAAACCTACAAAACTATGTTCAAGTTATTACTAACCTTGCTGTTCCCCCTCCCCATCCGGCTCGTTGGCGCCGTGAGGGGGCTTAGTGGACAGCTGCTGGAGTGTGATGCACTGGGGGACAGTCCTCTGTCCTTTTGTGGCCTTGCACTCCTGCTGCTGTCTTCTCTAATTGTGCCGGATCGCTTTTCCTTTTCCTTACGTTTCGTTTTTCTCCCCCCTCTTCTCCTATCTGCATGTCGTTTCCTGCCAACCTTTTGCTTCTTTTGGTTATCCCTTTGGACTTCTTCTATTTTGACGCTCGGGTGCTTGAGGAGGCATGCACCCGTAGAACTGTAGCACCCGACGTCTCGAGTGAGGGGGGAACCTTTTATTGTCAATCCCCCTTTCGTCGCTGAACCCGATCTCGACGGACTGACAGTTCTTAAGGTGGCGTTTGTGGGGCGCATACTCACGACGCACCCCTGGGGGGCCCCGGCATGATCGGCAATAGCTTCCTGTTGGGTGTCCTGCCTCTAATTGTGACTCCATGGTGGGTGTGGGGGCACATTCATGAATGAATTTCTTTCTTCATCTATATGTCGTTGAATGTTTCTGTTATACCCTCTTAGGCTTGTGGGGTGGGCGACCAAGCCCCCGTGTCGGCCTGTATTGGAAGACCGGGCTCTGCCCAGCAAACACAAATCATCTAGAAAATGTTCGTCTATCTCTTCCCATAGGTGTGGGAATGATTTGCATTGAGAATGGTGCAGGAGAGCCTTTGAGAAACTTTTAATCAAAAAATCCAAACACAAAGGTTTTGTAATAAATTGTTTTTCTACAACTATTTTGTTCCTAATGTATTACAAATAGTGTTTACATGTTTAAATATAAAATTTGTGGTGTTTTTTGTAAAATTCATTAATAAATTGTGAATGATATTTATTGGCTCAGTGAAACGTTCAAAATCCATTTTGTTATAATATGATCAGAAAAAAATAGTTTTCCAAATTTTCTAAAAAATCGCTCTTTTTAACACAATTTGACTCCTTATGCATTCCACTAAACACTAATATCATGTTTAAATATATAATTTATGTATTATTCCCTAAGATAATTTATATAAATTATAAAAGTTGCTGGAAAGTGGTGTGAAAGAATCTGAAAACGTTTTGTTGTCTTATATTGGCGTGTTCTTATTAACTAGAGTGAGTAAGAGTGAGCGAGAGTGGGTAAGAGTGAGTAAGAGTGACTGAGAGTAAGAGTGAGTAAGAGTAAGAGTGACTGAAGGTGAGTGAGAATGCCAGAGAGTGTGTAAGTGTGAGTAAGAGTGAGAGTGAGTAAAAGTAAGAGTGACAGAGTGAGTAAGGGTATGAGAGTAAGAGTGATTGAGAGTGAGAGTAAGAGTGATTGAGAATGAGAGTAAGAGTGATTGAGAGTTAGAGTGAGAGTAAGAGTGATTGAGAGTGAGAGTAAGAGTGATTGAGAGTTAGAGTGAAAGTAAGAGTGAGAGTTAGAGTGATTGAGAGTAAGAGTGATTGGGAGTAGGAGTGAGAGTAAGAGTGATTGAGAATAAGAGTGAGTAAGAGTAAGAATGAGAGTAAGAGTGATTGAGAGTAAGAGTGATTGGGAGTAGGAGTAAGAGTGAGTAAAAGTAAGAATGCGAGTAAGAGTGATTGGGAGTGAGAGTAAGAGTGAGTAAGAGTAAGAATGAGAGTAAGAGTGATTGAGAGTAAGAGTGATTGGCAGTAAGAGTAAGAGTGAGAGTAAGAGTGATTGAGAGTAAGAGTGATTGGCAGTAAGAGTAAGAGTGAGTAAGAATGAGAGTAAGAGTGAGTAAGGGTAAGAATGAGAGTAAGAGTGATTGAGAGTAAGAGTGAGAGTAAGAGTGATTGGGAGTAAGAGTGAGAGTAAGAGTGATTGAGAGTAAGAGTAATTGAGAGTGAGTGAGAGTAAGAGTGATTGAGAGTAAGAGTATGAGAGTAAGAGTGAGAGAGTGAGTATGAATGGGTAAGGGTGACTGAGAGTAAGAGTGACAGAGTAAGAGTGACAGAGTAAGAGTGACTGAGAGTAAGAGTGAGTAAGAGTGAGTATGAGAGTGAGTAAGAGTGAGTAAGGATGACTGAGAGTAATAGTGAGTGAGAGTAATTATGAGAGTGAGTTAAGAGTGTGAGGTGTGAGAGAGTAACTGGCCAGGGAGGCAGGATGTGTGGTCACAGATAGGCCTAGACCTAGGCCTCGTGATCTCTAATGTTGGTTTTTATATATATATATATATATATGTTGGATTTTTTGTCCTGTTTCAAATTATAATTATTTAGCAGGAATGTAATAAGATATTGCACAGTATTAATGTGACAATAATATATGCATTATTTCCTTGATAATCAAACTTGTTGTTCAAAGATAATATATAATCTTTGAAGGAAACATTTTGAGAGCGCGAGCTGGCAACACTGGGCTGAAGGTGAGAGAGACACACATGGTTAGTTGTGCTCAGACCTTCAGTGGTGAAGGGTGTGTCCCAGCTGGCCGCCACCAGCCACCACCCGCCGCCACCCATCACCACCCACCACCGCCACCACCCACCATCACCAGCCACCACCCCCCACCACCACCAGCCGCCACCCGCCACCACCCACCACCACCAGCCGCCACCACCCACCACCGCCATCACCCACCACCACCAGCCACCACCCACCACCACCAGCCGCCACCCTCCACCACCAGCCACCACCCGCCACCACCCACCACCACCAGCTGCCACCACCCACCACTGCCACCACCCACCACCACCCACCACCGCCACCACCACCCACCACCACCAGCCGCCACCCACCACCACTAGCCGCCACCACCCACCACCACCAGCCGCCACCAGCCGCCACCGCCACCACCAGCCGCCACGCCACCAGCCGCCACCCACCACCGCTGCCCGCCACCACCAGCCACCACCACCAGCCGCCAACGCCACCACCACCAGCCGCCACCCGCCGCCACCAGCCGCCACCGCCACCACCAGCCGCCACGCCACCGCCACCAGCCGCCACCCACCACCGCCACCCACCACCACCACCCACCACCACCACCCATCACCGCCACCACCCACCACAGCCGCCACCACCCATCACCGCCGCCACCACCCATCACCCCCGCCGCCACCACCCATCACCCCCGCCACCACCCACCACAGCCGCCACCACCCATCACCGCCGCCTCCACCCATCACCGCCGCCACCACCACCCACCACCACCGCCACCACCTACCACAGCCGCCACCACCACCCACCATCGCCGCCACCACCAGCCGCCACCGCCCGCCACCAGCCGCCATCACCGCCACCAGCCGCCACCACCGCCACCAGCCGCCATCACCGCCACCACCAACCACCATCAGCTGCCACCGCCACCAGCCGCCACCGCTCGCCACCAGCCGCCACCGCCCGCCACCAGCTGCCACCACCACCACCGTCACCACCAGCCGCCACCACCGCCCGCCATCAGCCGCCACCGCCCGTTGCCACAGTCGCCACCGCCAGCCGCCACCACCAGCCGCCACCAGCTGCCACCGCCACCACCAGCCGCCATCACCGCCACCACCAGCTGCCACCACCGCCACCAGCTGCCACCGCCCGCCGCCACCAGCTGCCACCGCCCGCCACCAGCCGCCACCGCCCGCCACAGCCGCCACCACCGCCACCAGCTGCCACCGCCCGCCACCAGCCGCCACTAGCTGCCACCACCCACCACCGCCGATCGCCACCACCCACCACAGCTGCCACCACCCATCACAGCCGCCCGCCACCGCCCACCACCACCCACCACTACCGCCCGCCACCACCGCCACCGCCAGACACAGCCGCCACCGCCACCACTGTCCGCCCGCTGCCACTGTCCGCCACTGCCACCACTGTCCGCCCGCTGTCACTGTCCACCCGCTGCCACTGTCCGCCCGCCGCCACTGTCCGCCACCGCCACCACTGTCCGCCACCGCCACCACTGTCCGCCAATGCCGCCATTGTCCGCCACAGCCGCCACTGTCCGCCCGCCGCCACTATCCGCCACCGCCACCACTGTCCGTCCACTGCCACTGTCCACCACCACCGCAACAGCCGCCACTGACCGCCCGCCGCCACTATCCGCCACTGCCGCCACTATCCGCCACTGCCGCCACTATCCGCCACCGCCACCACTGTCCACCACAGCCGCCACTCTCCGCCGTACAGCCTCCCCTCTCTCCGTTAGTAAATAATTATAATTGTTAGTAAATAATAAAAGAAATATAAATTATTAGATTTTTTTTACCCTTAAATTGGTTTTAATATTTAAATTGAAAATAATAATATAATATAAAATAAAATATAATAAAAATAATAATATAATATAAAATAATATAATTTAATTTCAAGAAATTTAACTTTAAACACAAATATGTGAAAAGGGTTCAGATTATAGGCTCAAACCTTTCATAAGAGATTCATATTGGTATATGAATGGATTATGAATGATTCATGTTAGGATTGTAAAGTTGCCACAACATCTCAAATTAGTGTTAGATACGTAGGTTTTGGTTATAAGTTTTGGAAACCTATTTAAGTCCACACACAAATTCGTATTTGATACAATAAAACAAACGTTTTCAATCCTTTCAAATACTTTCCAGATATGTTGTGGCAACCTTAAATTGTTTGCTGGGTGTAGCTCCCGCTGCATTGGGCCCCAACCTTGCTCCTCCTTTGACTGTCCTGACTTCTTCCCCCAGCTCCCCTTCCTCCTCTGTGATTGGGTCGAGCCTCAAGTCCCCAGTGGTGACCACTTCGTCGCCTGGTGTGGCTAAGTCTCTCGTTGTGACTACTGCGCCTTTTGACCCCTCTCTCTCTGGGGGGTTCTCAACGCCGTCAGCGCCACGGCCGCACTCACTCGTTTTCTTCCTGTACTGATGCGTATCAGGCCTTGTTTGGTCCTGCTTCATGGGCCAAATACTTTGATCTCCTCCCTCTTGATTCTGCGCCTCCTGACGATTTCTCCCTCCATCGGCATCTCGTTGATTTCGTGGATGCGTCTGTTACCTTCATCCCCACTCGTCTCGGTACACGTGTCGTTGCTGCTCCTTCTCAGGATGCAGCTTCCCGCTTGCCTGCCTTATCCTGCCTTGGAGAGATCACTGTTCGGGTTTCAAAGAACGCTCGGTTGAATGCCAGTGTTGGCACTATTTTCCTCCCGCCCCATGTTGCAACTGGTGTTCGGAATCTGCAGGACTGCCACGATGACATTCGGCATATCCTTGATGCCCAAGGCCATTCTGTCCTCCAGGTAGACTCGTTTACTCGTCCCCCTCGTGGTCGTCGCCGTCAACCCCTTCGAGTTGTGAAGATCACCTTTGATGGTAGGACCCTTCCATCCTCTGTCATTCTTGCTGGTGCCAGGTGCACTGTCCAGGAGTATATTCCTTCTCCTCGGCTTTGTAACAAGTGCTGGAGGTTTGGGCATGGTGCCCTCCGCTGCTCTGGGACTGTCTCTCTCTGTCCTTTGTGTGGGGGTGAAGGTCACTCTAAGTCGGAGTGCACTTCTCCCCAAGCTCGCTGCCTCAACTGTGGTGAGGCCTGTTACGAACCTTACCTCCTGTGGAAGTTGGTTTAGGATGTAAAATGTTGGTGGACACAGGGAGAGTGTATATCCCCAGCTGAGATCAGAGAGGCCGCGAGTCATCATTATTACTCCGCCCAGTAAAGTAGTGCCATCTCAGCTGGAGATCATCAGAAATAATGTGAACTTGAATAGCTTTACTATGTAAGGAAAAAATGGACTCTATAAAAAAGTATGCATGGGGGAAATATAGTAAATAAAATCATTAATGTGTTTGATAGCATATGTAAAGAGTAGAGTATTAAGGGGCGATGAGGCAAGAGAGGTGGACGCCATCTTGACTGAAGGGGGAGGTGTATAGCTGCCGACCGTTTTGCTATTTGAGGGGTTTTCTCCGGCCGTACAGTCAGATAAGCCTATCCTTGTCTATATCCAGGGTTGCAAGATTGGGTAGAGTAATATTGCAGAAGTTGGAGAGGTTTTATAAGAGTCCAGGTTTCCTAGAGGCAAAATTATGTGTCGTTGGATGGTAGTGGTTTGAGGCTGGGTGCATGACACCAGGAATGGGACAGTGAGCCATGGGGTGGTCAGAGCCACTTGAGTTATAATACATAGTGACCTTATGTTGTAAGGAAAACGCCTTGTTAAATGTAATCCTGTGACTTGTATGTATAAACTTGCGACTTGTGTACTAGGCTGTTTCCCTTACTCCTCATACACCCTAGACAACCTGGTAAGGACGACCACCACCAAACTCTCACTAGCTCTCTATGACAACACAAATGTATCACGGCTTATAACATCAGTAACACACGCCCCGTGATAGAATTGGGTAGCCTGTCCAAGAGCACCTCACATATTGAGCAGCCTGATCGAAAGCCTAATAAAAGTGGATAGCCTGTAGATGTAACCTGATATAAAAATTGTGTAGCTTATTTTTTTTACTTTAACTTGTGTAGAAATTTAGAATATTTTTAATATTGGTATAATATGAATATGTACTTCATAATTTATTTATGTACATTTTATTAATCTTTATGAAAAGTGTTTTAAGAATTTTTGTGCGTGTTCTCAAATGCAAAAAAATTACCAGTTGACAGGGTAGTCAAGTAAACTAAGCACTGTCCTTATCAGTTTTCAAAACAAATTCTCAGCTTAACTCGATTACCAGCAAGGTCATTCCCCACAAATCAACCCGTTCTCACACAAGAAAAAGACAGCACATATATGCCTTAATGCTTAAAGTCAATATGTTGAATGTGATTTAGTACATATGTGATATATTCCCAGTTACCTTTTTTACCAAGGGCCAAACTCTTCCTCAAGTACCAATTTACGTCTCACAGTACACGTCCATCAACGTAGATAGCAGAGTAGTCGTGATTGGTTCAATTATAATGAAAATTGTAGTTTTCAGGTCCCACATGGGTTGTGAAATTTACCTACTATTGTCCATGCTCTTAGAATATTACAGATCAGCTACATCCTATTGAAGGCTCGTAGTTTTGTTTTGAGAAATAATAGTTGTTCTTAGTAAATTATAATAAGCACTATAAATTATTACATAGAATAAAAGTAATTCATCAATCAATATTTTATACCATAGTTTGTGCTTTAAAAATCTTTAAAGAATGGTTTGTAGCAACGCTAACAGAAAACGATGTTACGTTGGAATGTTTATGGGGTAAACTACTGCAAACAGCATTGAATGGTGTCTACTATACCAATTATAGGATGGGTATAGGGTCCACTACCACCTGTTAGGTGCGTAAGGGGTCCAATACCACCCACAGGATGGGTATGGGGATCACTTCCACCCACAGGAAGGGTATGGGGTCCAATACTATCCACTGGATGTGTATGGCGTCCACTACCACCCACAGGATGGGTATGGGGCTCCAACCACCCACAGAATAAGTATGGGGTCCAATAACACCCACTGGATGTGTATGGCATCCATTGCCGCCCACAGGATGAGTATAGGGTCCAGTATCGCCAACAGGATTAGTATATAGGGTCCATTGCCGCCCACAGGGTCGGTAGGGGGTCCAATACCGCCCACAGGGTTGGTATGGGGTCAACTGCCGCCCACAGGGTCTGTAGGGAGTTCACTACCGCCCACAGGATCGGTATGGGATCCACTGCCACCCACAGGGTCGATATGGGGTCCACTGCCACCCACAGGGACGGTATGGGGTCCACTACCGCCTACAGAGTCGGTAGGGCGTCCACTACCGTCCACAGGGTCGGTATTGGTCCACTACCGCCCACAGGATTGGTAGGGGGTCCAATGCCGCCCACAGGGTCGGTAGGGGGTCCACTGCCGCCCACAGGGTCGACAGGGGGTCCACTACCGCCCACAGGGTCGCTATGATGTCAACTACCGCCCATAGTGTTTGTATAGTGTTCACTACCGCCCATAGTGTTATTATGGGGTCCACTACCCCTCATAGTGTCGGTATGGGGGTCCATTACTACCCACAGGGTGTGTCTGGGGTCTATTTTTTTCTGTATAGCAGAGGTGGCAATACTGCTTTTCCAATCTCATTTGTTGTTCAATGTAAAATATTTGTTGCTCGACTTGCAACAATTTATATATATATATATATATATATATATATATATATATATATATATATATATATATATATATATATATATATATATATATATATATATGTCGTACCTAGTAGCCAGAACGCACTTCTCGGCCTACTATGCAAGGCCCGATTTGCCTAATAAGCCAAGTTTTCCTGAATTAATATATTTTCTCAAATTTTTGTCTTATGAAATGATAAAGCTACCCATTTCATTATGTATGAGGTCAATTTTTTGTTATTTTAGTTAAAATTAACGTAGATATATGACCGAACCTAACCTAACCTAACCTATCTTTATAGGTTAGGTTAGGTTAGGTAGCCAAAAAAGCTAGGTTAGGTTAGGTTAGGTAGGTTAGGTAGTCGAAAAACAATTAATTCATGAAAACTTAGCTTATTAGGCAAATCGGGCCTTGCATAGTAGGCTGAGAAGTGCATTCTGGCTACTAGGTACGACATATATATATATATATATATATATATATATATATATATATATATATATATATATATATATATATATATATATATATATATATATATATATATATATATATATATATATGTCGTACCTAGTAGCCAGAACTCACTTTTTGGCCTACTATTCAAGGCCCGATTTGCCTTATAAGCCAAGTTTTCCTGAATTAATATATTTTTTCTAATTTTTTTCTTATGAAATGATAAAGCTATCCATTTCATTATGTATGAGGTCAATTTTTTTTTATTGGAGTTAAAATTAACGTAGATATATGACCGAACCTAACCAACCCTACCTAACCTAACCTAACCTATCTTTATAGGTGAGGTTTGGTTAGGTAGCCGAAAAAGTTAGGTTAGGTTAGGTTAGGTAGGTTAGGTAGTCGAAAAACAATTAATTCATGAAAACTTGACTTATTAGGCAAATTGGGCCTTACATAGTAGGCTGAGAAGTGCGTTCTGGCTACTAGGTACGACATATATATATATATATATATATATATATATATATATATATATATATATATATATATATATATATATATATATATATATATATATATATATATATATATATATATATATATATTGGAGATAGTTGTCAGGAGAGGTGACAAGTCGCCAATATATGTCATTCTTAAAAATGATGAATATCTGGCGAAAATGAACATCATACTCTCTGACCAAACTAAGTTCCAAAGGGTAACGAAGGACACTACAGCCGAATTAAAAGCAAAGGTCAACAAACTGATCGAAACTGTGAACGCCAAGAAATCCGGACTCCACCTGCCAAAGATCACTGGGGAATATAAACCTGGATATGCGTATGGAAATGTCAAGACACACAAGCCTGGAAACCCACTTCGGCCAATCATTAGCCAGATACCCACACCCACGTACAGACTGGCGAAGCGACTCAACGGCCTGCTGACTCCTTATGTTCCTTGCGCCTTCAGCCTGAAGTCTCCAAAGGAATTTGTTGACTTACTGCGGGGCACACGGGCCACAGGGATAAGAGCCTCGTTGGACGTAGAATCGCTGATTACCAACGTACCTGTGGACGAGACAATCGGAATGATAGCCGACAGAGTGTATCGTGATCCAGCCTGTACTCCTCTTGACATACCAGAAAATATTCTGAGGAAACTACTCCAAGCTTGTACTAAAGAGGCACCCTTCTTGAGCCCGGATGGGCACATGTATAAGCAAGTAGATGGGGTCGCCATGGGTTCTCCCCTAGGTGTCCTGTTTGCAAACTTCTACATGGGTACCATCGAGCAAAAAGTCTTAGTCGACATGAACTTGAAACCGGCCATATACTGCAGGTATGTTGACGACATTTTTACACAGGTACCTGATGTCAGACATCTGCAGGAGCTGAAGGAGGCATTTGAGCAGAGTTCCGTGCTGCGTTTCACTTACGAGATGGAAAAGGATGGGAAGCTGCCCTTTCTAGATGTAACAGTCATGGAAAAGGGCGGAGGTTTCCACACTGCAGTCTACACTAAGGAAACAAACATAGGAATGTGCCTAAATGCCAACAGCGACTGCCCAGACAGGTACAAGAGGAGTGTTGTTAACGCATATGTCGACCGTGCTCTCAGCCACACCTCAGAATGGAAGCAAGTCGACGAAGAACTCTGTAGGGTAAGGCAGGTCATAGTCAATAACGGCTTCTCCAATGGTTTCGTCGAAGACATCATAAGAAGGAATGTGAAAAGCCATGCAACCTCTGAAGAGACAACTAACACAACACCTATACCCCCTATTAGACTATTTTACAGGAACTTCTTTTCCACAGCTCATAAAACGGAGGAAAGGGTCCTGAAAGATATTGTTAATAGAAACGTTATCCCTACAGACAAAAATCAGAGGATACAACTGACGATTTACTATAAAATCAGAAAAACGGCCAGCCTACTCATGAGAAACTCTCCAGACACAAAACAGAACGCTTTAAAAGAGACTAACGTCGTCTATGCCTTCAAATGCCCTCTTGGAAACTGTAAGCTCCAAAAAAACCAGTATATAGGCAAGACAACAACATCTCTTTCTAGGCGTTTAACGATGCATAAGCAACAGGGCTCCATTAAGGAACATATAATCTCTTCCCACAACCAAACCATCGCCAGAGAAATCCTAGTAAACAACACAGAAATAATCGATAGATACAGCGATAGCAGGCGGCTTGACGTTTGCGAAGCACTACACAACAAGAAGTCAACACCAGCAATCAACAGCCAATTATTGCACAACTATATTCTACCCACCTCAAGACTCCGCTCCAATATAGAAGCATCAAGAAATATGGACCAATAGGCTTTCTACAAACACTTCTATTCAATATCCATTGTTTCGTGTTCTGTCTTGTGTTGATGAAATTAATACCCTATTAATACCACCTCTTGTTCTGTCTTGTGTTGATGAAATTAATACCCTATTAATGCCACATCTTGTTCTGTCTTGTGTTAATGCCACATCACCCCTTCCACCTCACTCAAATGTAGATATAAAATCAGAGATGCGTAAGTTCTATTCAGTTGTGTATTTGTGAACTAAAGTCTTTGAAAATGTAATAAGTTTTACGAAACGCGCTCGTGTCGCGTCAGACTAGAAATAAAAATGAATTTTGGAGAATTGATTTTTGATTTACCTCCAACAGTGAAAAAAAATGTACGAAAGATTGAGAAAATTCGTGTTAGAATTATTAATCTTACTTTTTCGGTCATATTTAATAATATATGTCTACAGGAAAGACTGCTTCCAAAATATACTAATATATATATATATATATATATATATATATATATATATATATATATATATATATATATATATATATATATATATATATATATATATATATATATATATATATATATATATATATATATATATATATATATGTCGTACCTAGTAGTCAAAACGCACTTCCCAGCCTACTATGCAAGGCCCGATTTGCCTAATAAGCCAAGTTTTCATGAATTAATTGTTTTTCATCTACCTAACCTACCTAACCTAACCTAACCTAACTTTTTCGGCTACCTAACCTAACCTAACCTATAGAGATAGGTTAGGTTAGGTTAGGTAGGGTTGGTTAGGTTTGGTCATATATCTACGTTAATTTTAACTCCAATAAAAAAAATTAACCTCATACATAATGAAATGGGTAGCTTTATCATTTCATCAGAAAAAAATTAGAGAAAATATATTAATTCAGGAAAACTTGGCTTATTAGGCAAATCGGGCCTTGCATAGTAGGCCAAAAAGTGCGTTCTGGCTACTAGGTACGACATATATATATATATATATATATATATATATATATATGTCGTACCTAATAGCCAGAACGCTCTTCTCAGCCTACTATTTAAGGCCCGATTTGCCTAATAAGCCAAGTTTTCATTAATTAATGTTTTTTCGTCTACCTAACCTACCTAACCTAACCTAACCTAGCTTTTTTTGGCTACCTAAACTAACCTTACCTATAAATATAGGTTAGGTTAGGTTAGGTAGGGTTGGTTAGGTTCGGTCATATATCTACGTTAATTTTAACTGTAATAAAAAAAATTGACCTCATACATAGAGAAAAGGGATGCTTTATCATTTCATAAGAAAAAAATTATAGTAAATATTTTAATTCAGGAAAACTTGGCTTATTAGGCAAATCGGGCCTTGAATAGTAGGCTGAGAAGTGAGTTCTGGCTACTAGGTACGACATATATATATATATATATATATATATATATATATATATATATATATATATATATATATATATAATATATATATATATATATATATATATATATATATATATATATATATATATATATATATATATATATATATATATGTCGTACCTAGTAGCCAGAACGCACTTCTCACCCTACTATCCAAGGCCCGATTTGCCTAATAAGCCAAGTTTTCATGAATTATTTGTTTTTCGACTACCTAACCTACCTAACCTAACCTAACCTAACTTTTTCGGCTACCTAACCAAACCTAACCTATGAAGATAGGTTAGGTTAGGTTAGGTAGGGTTGGTTAGGTTCGGTCATATATCTACGTTAATTTTAACTCCAATAAAAAAAAATTGACCTCATACATAATGAAATGGGTTGCTTTATCATTTCATAAGAAAAAAATTAGAAAAAATATATTAATTCAGGAAAACTTGGCTTATTAGGCAAATCGGGCCTTGAATAGTAGGCCAAAAAGTGTGTTCTGGCTACTAGGTACGACATATATATATATATATATATATATATATATATATATATATATATATATATATATATATATATATATATATATATATGTCGTACCTAGTAGCCAGAATGCACTTCTCGGCCTACTATGCAAGGCCCGATTTGCCTAATAAGCCAAGTTTTCATGAATTATTATATTTTCTATAATTTTTTTCTAATGAAATGATAAAGCTACCCATTTCATTACGTATGAGGTCTATTTTTTTTATTAGAGTTAAAATTAACATAGATATATGACCGAACCTAACCAACCCTACCTAACCTAACCTAACCTATCTTTATAGGTTAGGTTAGGTTAGGTAGCAGAAAAAGTTAGGTTAGGTAGGTTAGCTAGTCGAAAAAACATTAATTCATGAAAACTTGGCTTATTAGGCAAATCGGGCCTTGCATAGTAGGCTGAGAAGTGCGTTCTGGCTACTAGGTACGACATATATATATATATATATATATATATATATATATATATATATATATATATATATATATATATATATATATTCATATATATATATATATACATATATATATATGGCGTACCTAGTAGCCAGAACTCACTTTTTGGCCTACTATTCAAGGCCCGATTTGCCTAATAAACCAAGTTTTCCTGATTTATTATATTTTTTCTAATTTTTTTCTTATGAAATGATAAAGCTACCCATTTCATTATGAATGAGGTCAATTTTTTTTTATTGGAGTTAAAATTAACGTAGATATATGACCGAACCTAACCAACCCTACCTAACCTAACCTAACCTATCTTTATAGGTTAGGTTTGGTTAGGTAGCCGAAAAAGTTAGGTTAGGTTAGGTTAGGTAGGTTAGGTAGTCGAAAAACAATTAATTCATGAAAACTTGGCTTATTAGGCAAATCGGGCCTTGCATAGTAGGCTGAGAAGTGCGTTCTGGCTACTAGGTACGACATATATATATATATATATATATATATATATATATATATATATATATATATATATATATATATATATATATATATATATATATATATATATATATATATATATATATATATATATATATATATATAGGTCGTACCTAGTAGCCAGAACTCACTTATCAGCCTACTATGCAAAGCCCGATTTGCCTAATAAGCCAAGTTTTACTGAAATAATATATTTTCTCTAATTTTTTTCTTATGTAATGATAAAGCTACCCATTTCATTATGTATAAGGACAATTTTTTTTTATTGGAGTTAAAATTAACGTAGATATATGACCGAACCTAACCAACCCTACCTAACCTAACCTAACCTATCTTTATAGGTTAGGTTAGGTTAGGTAGCCGAAAAAGTTAGGTTAGGTTAGATTAGGTAGGTTAGGTAGTCGAAAAAAACATAAATTCATGAAAACTTGGCTTATTAGGCAAATCGGGCCTTGCATAGTAGGCTGAGAAGTGCGTTCTGGCTACTAGGTACGACATATATATATATATATATGTATGTCGTACCTAGTAGCCAGAACGCGCTTCTCAGCCTACTATGCAAGGCCCGATTTGCCTATTAAGCCAAGTTTTCCTGAATTAATATATTTTCTCTAATTTTTTTCTTATGAAATGATAAAGCTACACATTTCATTATGTATGAGGTCAATTTTTTTTTATTGGAGTTAAAATTACCGTAGATATATGACCGAACCTAACCAACCCTACCTAACCTAACCTAACCTATCTTTATAGGTTAGGTTAGGTTAGGTAGCCGAAAAAGTTAGGTTAGGTTAGATTAGGTAGTCGAAAAAAACATTAATTCATGAAAAGTTGGCTTATTAGGCAAATCAGGCCTTGCATAGTAGGCTGATAAGTGCGTTCTGGCTACTAGGTACGACATATATATATATATATATATATATATATATATATATATATATATATATATATATATATATATATATATATATGTCGTACCTAGTAGCCAGAACGCAATTCTCAGCCTACTATGCAAGGCCCGATTTGCCTAATAAGCCAAGTTTTCCTGAATTAATATAATTTCTCTATTTTTTTTCTTATGAAATGATAAAGCTACCCATTTCATTATGTATGAGGTCAATTTTTTTTATTAGAGTTAAAATTAACGTAGATATATGACCGAACCTAACCAACCCTACCTAACCTACCCTAACCTATCTTTATAGGTTAGGTTGGGTTAGGTAGCGGAAAAAGTTAGGTTAGGTTAGGTTAGGTAGGTTAGGTAGTCGAAAAAACATTAATTCATGAAAACTTGGCTTATTAGGCAAATCGGGCCTTGCATAGTAGGCCAAGAAGTGAGTTCTGGCTATTAGGTACGACATATATATATATATATATATATATATATATATGTCGTACCTAGTAGCCAGAACTCACTTTTTGGCCTACTATTCAAGGCCCGATTTGCCTAATAAGCCAAGTTTTCCTGAATTAATATATTTTATCAAATTTTTTTCTTATGAAATGGTAAAGCTACCCATTTCATTATGTATGAGGTCAATTTTTGTTTATTGAAGTTAAAATTAACGTAGATATATGACCGAACCTAACCAACCCTACCTAACCTAACCTAACCTATCTTTATAGGTTAGGTTTGGTTAGGTAGCCGAAAAAGTTAGGTTAGGTTAGGTTAGGTAGGTTAGGTAGTCGAAAAACAATTAATTCATGAAAACTTGGCTTATTAGGCAAATCGGGCCTTGCATAGTAGGCTGAGAAGTGCGTTCTGGCTACTAGGTACGACATATATATATATATATATATATATATATATATATATATATATATATATATATATATATATATATATATATATATATATATGTCGTACCTAGTAGCCAGAACGCACTTCTCAGCCTATTATGCAAGGCCCGATTTCCCTAATAAGCCAAGTTTTCCTGAATTAATATATTTTCTGTAATTTTTTTCTTATGAAATGATAAAGCTACCCATTTCATTATGTATGAGGTAAATTTTTTTTATTGGAGTTAAAATTAACGTAGATATATGACCGAACCTAACCAACCTTACCTAACCTAACCTAACCTATCTTTATAGGTTAGGTTAGGTTAGGTAGCCGAAAAAGTAAGGTTAGGTTAGGTTAGGTAGGTTAGGTAGTCGAAAAACCATTAATTCATGAAAACTTGGCTTATTAGGCAAATCGGGCCTTGCATAGTAGGCAGAGAAGTGCGTTCTGGCTACTAGGTACGACATATATATATATATATATATATATATATATATATATGTCGTACCTAGTAGCCAGAACTCACTTCTCTGCCTACTATTCAAGGCCCGATTTGCCTAATAAGCCAAGTTTTCCTGAATTAATATATTTACTATATTTTTTTTCTTATGAAATGATAAAGCAACCCTTTTCTCTATGTATGAGGTCAATTTTTTTTATTGGAGTTAAAATTAACGTAGATATATGACCGAACCTAACCAACCCTACCTAACCTAACCTAACCTATATATATAGGTAAGGTTAGGTTAGGTAGCCAAAAAAAGCTAGGTTAGGTTAGGTTAGGTAGGTTAGGTAGACGAAAAAACATTAATTCATGAAAACTTGGCTTATTAGGCAAATCGGGCCTTGAATAGTAGGCTGAGAAGTGCGTTCTGGCTATTAGGTACGACATATATATATATATATATATATATATATATATATATATATATATATATATATATATATATATATATATATATATATATATATATATTTATATATATATAAATATATATATATATATATATATATATATATATATATATATATATATATATATATATATATATATATATATATATATATATATATATATAGTATAGTGTATCTATATACTATATATCGTATAGTGTATAGTATAGTGTATTGGAATAATGTACCAATGTGTGTATATTCATAACCCATTTTAAATTCTTGAAAAATATATAACTACACAGTGAATGCAAGTCAATGTATATTTATTTATTTATTTATTTTTTTATTTATTTATATACAAGAAGGTACATTGGGTTAGAGAGAATACATAGCACAGTATTTGCAATCTTGTAAAGCCACTAGTACGCGCATGGTTTTGGGTAGGTCCTTAATCTAACAGATAATTTGAAGTAGGTAAATTCTAGCAGAATTAATAAAATTATAACAGATACTTTGCAAGAAAAAAAAATGAGATGAGAGAGAATTGTAAGTATATTAAAGCACATTGGTTTATTAAAGCTCTAGTTGATTACATTGACAACTTCATTGGTAATTTAAACAAGATTAACAGACACCGTATAGCAGATTGACAGCACATATAAGAAGACAGCAATGATCACGATGGAAAAGATGTTCGGATTGGGTACATAAAGATAGGGAGATTGGGTAGCAATAGATACAGTGCAATTTTAAAGCAACAAGGTAAAAAAACTATGCAGATGAGATTAGGTACTTTTTAGTTTTGTTTTTGAATGACGCAAAAGTTTGACAGCTTTTAAATTCATTAGAGAGTGAGTTCCATAGACTAGGCCCGTTTATTTGCATAGAATGTTTACATAGATTATGTTTGACTCTGGGGATATCAAAGGGATATTTATTTCTGGTGTGGTGATAATGGGTCCTATTACATCTGTCCAGGGGAAGTTTCAGAGCAGGATTTGCGTTTAAGAACAGGGTTTTGTAAATGTAATTGACACAAGAAAATTTGTGGAGTGAGATTATGTTTAGCATGTTAAGGGAGTTAAACAAGGGGGCTGAGTGTTGTCTGAAAGCAGAATTTGTTATTATTCTGATAGCAGATTTTTGCTGGGTGATGATGGACTTGAGGTGGTTTGCAGTGGTTGAACCCCATGCACAGATACCATAATTAAGATAGGGATAGATTAGTGCACAATATAGAGAGATGAGAGCAGAGTTAGGTACATAATATCTGATTTTGGAGAGTATCCCAACTGTTTTTAGAGACTTTCTTAGTTATGTGTTGTATGTGGGTGCTGAAGTGTAGTCTCTTGTCTAGGAATAGGCCAAGAAACTTTCCATCATTTTTATTGCTAATGTTTACATTATCTATCTGAAGCTGAATTGCATTTGTAGATTTGCTTCCAAATAAAATGTAGTAGGTTTTTTCTATGTTAAGTGTTAGTTTATTGGTTGACATCCATAAGTGGACTTTTTTTAGTTCATTATTAACAACATCATTTAGTGTATGTGGGTTGGGGTTAGAGTAGATGAGGGTAGTGTTGTTCCGAACCATAATGGAAACAGACCCAACTATGGGATGGGTTAACCCAAGTATCGCGTTTCCAAAAGGGTCGCCCATGTTGGAAAAAACGAACGCCGAAAGAATACTGTTGAAAACATCTTGATGACTTATTAAACCAAAATTATTTATTAGTCAGAAGAAAGACAAAAACACGATCTATATGTAAAACTTCTACCAGACAAATATTTCAAGTAAAACTGAAGATATTTGTAGTTTTATAAAAGGGGCAGTTTTCATAGCTCGTCGAGCTTGAAAACCGCAGCATACATTTCAGAACCATGCCTATTTCATGCAGATTCCTTAATAAACGTAAGAGTTTTATATGTCACAAGAAAGATATAAATATAAGCTTCATTCTAAATACCTTACCATGGGCATATTTAGATTTAAAGCGAAGATACGTGTACTTTTATAATAGCCGAGCTCCGACCCCGGACAGATTGATCGACCGAGCAACACTCTCTCTCAGAACTATGTTTATTTCACGTGAATTCGTTAATAAACATATATGTTTTATATGTCATAAGAAAGGCAGACATATAAGCTTCACTTTAAACACTTTACCATAGACATATTTAAAGTTCTAATGAAGATACATGTATTTTAAAAATTACGGAACTCCCACCCCGTACAGACTGAACGACAGAGCAACTCTCTCAGATCAATGTTTATTTCACGTAAATTCTTTAATAAACACAAATGTTTTATATGTCTTAAGCAAGATAGATATAAGAGCTTCATTTTAAATACATTACAATAGACATAATTATTGCTCAAGTGAAGATACATATGTTTTTATAGTAGCGCTCAGTAGCTTGTCGGGCATGGAGTGCAGACGCCTACGCACTTGCCGATATATTGTATAATTAACAAAGATAGGCTAATAAAGCCTAAAATCTTATATGCCTCCAGAAAGACCGAGATATGAACATTATTATGATTGCACCAAATGAAATATATCATGTTCGAGAACAAAGCTATATCAATTTTAAATTAAGTTTCAACACTTGCTTGGGCGAGAGAGATGGGGCGACTCTCGCCCATCTATTGGAAATTCTGTCCACTAAAGACCCAAAGCTACTCAAACCCTCCTAGCATTATTTAAGTAATGAAGTGATATGATATATTTACTCACTATAATGTGGGTGCTGAATGCATAACATGAGAAAACATATATTTACTCCAAACTAATATAATTTCATTATGAAATAAGTAGCATCAAAGGAAGTCGACGGTCCAAGCGTCAATGTTGTGTAGCGACTTATCCAAGATATATCGTTGTTTGGAAAGTGTTTGTTGGCATATCCAGTTGCCGCACTTCTCTGCACAAATTATCACAAATAACATAACTAGCCAGAAAACATTTAACATTTATTAAAAAATATATGTTTGGAAGTTAAATCGACTTCATAGGACCATAGTTTTGTTATATATACTCGTTATTCGTTGACATGCGTTCGCTACTTAAACTACCATGTACTGTACTCATGTAAAATCTTCCATGTCTCTTCGCTCTTCTCACCGAACCCTACAGGCTCTGTGATATATTGTTTAATTAATTGAGATTCACAAATAAAGCTTATAATTGTATATGTTATCAAAAAGGCTGAGCTTAGTTTAGTTCATTTATTATGCGCCCCATACCCATCCTATGAGCGATAGTGGAGTGTTACAGAGGCACATAATGGGCTCAGGGACTGAGCCAGGGACATGGGCTCAGGGACAATTCATATAGCCAAGCAAGTTATAATCTTGATAAGGTAGTTACAAAAGTCAATGCACAGTGTCACGTCAACAATGGGCTCGAGACCGACCACAAGTACAGTTTATAATTTATGCAACTGACATATATGGAGGGCTAGTGTCACAATTGATATGTTTATCCTACACATAACCCCCTCTCCCCCATCCAATGGGCAGCGGTGGATAGGTTACAATCAAGTCGTTTTTTGCGTTTTATGCAGAGATTAGATCTTATTGGGTGAGGAAAGATATTCATATTTTAAAGAAGGCTTCTTGGCTGATGCTCTCCATTGATGGAAAATATACAACCTTTTGAAAATCAATGTTAGTTTGATCTAGATATTGTAATTAACGAAAGTATTTATGTCATCAGAAAGGTAGAAATGTAGGCTACATTTAAAATCCTTTGTCATAAATATAACTGAAGTGAAAACGAAGATATATGCGTTTTGATAGTTACTTGATGGCTAGCTCTGAGAGTGTGAAGCCCTGCACACCAGCCAATAAATTGTATAATTAGTTTCCATATATTTTAATTAATCTTAAAAATCTATATGTCAGTAGAAAGGAAGATGTAGCCGTTAATGTGACAACATTTAAAAATATATATCTCTTAAGTTAAATAAATAATACCACCTTATCGCCGGTGTCCGGACACATGAAAACTACCTAGGTATCAGTATCCAGCCAGGTGGGGATCACAGGCTGCACAATACTGATAAATTATGTAATGCAATACTTGTGGTCGATCTCGAACCCATTTATGATGTGACGACTTATAGTGAATTTTGTAACTAGCTCATCAAGATTGTAACTTGCTTAGCTAAATGAATTGTGGGGTTCGGTCCATTCATTTTCTTTCTTTATTATGCACCCCATAATACCCATCCCGTGGGCAGTGGTGTAAAGGATTACAGAGGCACATAATCGGTTCAGGAACTGAACCCTCTAGTTCGTTTAGCTAAGCAAATAACAATCTTTTGACGCTAGTTACCAAATTATTAATGTACACATATATATGCATACATATACATACGTATACATACACATACATATTTAATCACCTACACAAATACACACATCAGTAATCTTTTGTGTCACAAGTGATCAACAAGAGACTTACAAGAGTCACTATACAAGGCACTTTACATTTATGAGGAGTCGCACAGTTACTAATCTTGCTCCACACCCACCCAACTGGGCGGCAACTTTACAGTCATGTGCTCCACACCCACCCAACTGGGCGGCAGCTTTACAGTCATGTGCTGCATACTTACCCAACTGGGCGGCAGCTTTACAGTCATGTGCATGCATTACCTACTGTAAACAAATTTTGGATACTTCGCTAAGATTTCGGGCAGCACATCATTATGAATGAAGTACTTACACATTTCATGGGCACTATTGATGTTGTTATCTTTAAATTCCGCGATTTTTTCACATTCCATTATATAATGACGCAAAGTATGCAAATAGTTCTGCTGACAGAGTTTACATTTAGTCAAATCTACATCAGCAGAAGTTACAAATTCCCAGAGGTACTTGTAGCTGAGCCTAAACCTGGCAGTGGTAACATCTAGAAGTCTGCTAACATTATTGGATGACCCATAGACGAGCGATTCATCAAAGTTTATACAATATTGTGAAATTGAGAGTCAGTGTAGTAACATAAATTGGTAAATCATAAATATTGTAAGTTAAGAATCTGATGCATGTGTGTGTGTTGTGGGGGGGGGGTTTAATACCCTTGGTAAGTGAGAGTGGAAAGTAACCTTAGACATTCTGCGGTCAATGTGGGGGGGGAGGGAGGGTGGGATAGTCAAATCCACCCTCCAACATCTGGGCATAGTACCAGCAACCTCCACAACACTCCATCAGCCTCCAGCTGATGCTTGTAGATGCTTCATCTAACCTCACTTATGTCACACATTAACCTACTGTTCCTGTGATATTTAAACTCCTCATCACAGTGGCGTCTCACCAATATAAACTGTATTGGATTTTGTCCTGAAATAGCTGTATGCTGACTGGACGTGTATGTATGTATGTATGTATGTATGTATGTATGTATGTATGTATGTATGTATGTATGTATGTATGTATGTATGTATGTATGTATGTATGTATGTATGTATGTATGTATGTATGTATGTATGTATGTATGTATGTGTGTATGTATGTATGTGTGTATGTGTGTATGTATGTTTGTATGTATGTATGTATGTATGTATGTATGTATGTATGTATGTATGTATGTATGTATGTATGTATGTATGTATGTATGTATGTATGTATGTATGTATGTATGTATGTATGTATGTATGTATGTATATACGCATGCATGTATGTATGTATGTGTGTATGTATGTATTCCCAATCACGTTAAAGACATCCTCTATCATCCAATTAAAGAGAAAAACAACTATGTACTAAGTAATCAACTCCTTGTAACTTTAATTATGCTGACCTTCCTATCTGTATTCAGACTGTGCCTACCATCATTATAGGTGATTATAACGCTAGGCATAGGAATATTGGTAATTCGCAGTTCAATAATCGTAACGGCAACCAACTGTTGTCACTATTAGGTAGTCACGATGATGCACAGATTGTGGGTCACCTTGAACCGATGAATATCTACGGGGGTATTCTTGATCTATGTCTCGGTTTCAAAGTTTCCCACACCGTGTGTGCCTCGTCAATAGTGCCAGATATGGCGTCTGATCATCAGGCCATAGTAGCCACTGTAAGCATTGGCAGCTCTATCCTCCCCGGTGGAGTGTTCAAGCGGAAGAGGCTGGCTGTACCCATCCATCAACGAGACAATCTTGTTGCTCATGTGTCAGATTGGTGCAGTTCATCTGAGCCTTCATCGGTTGAAGATTTTAACAATGAGCTCACAGGTACTATCGAACAGTTTATAGAATCACTTGATCCATCGTCCAGGCCACGTAACCCAAATTACACTGGTCATAGCACTTATGCTTATTATAATGATTCTAAATTGCATGCACTAAAACGCACTACCAGAATAATTGAACTAGCTTATAGAAGGACCCGCACTGCTGAAATGCTTCGGCTCTTTCAAGCGGCTCTGGCTAAGGCCAGGGAACGTATGGTGGAGCTGAGACAGACAGACTGGGAAACTTTTGTCCGTGGTCTCAATTCTCACACGCCACTAAGTCGGGCATGGAAGGATATCAACAAGGTCAAAGGGAAAAATGCTGCAGAGATCTCGTACCCTAATCCTCTGCACAGAGGAAATGAGCTTGTTGATGCTTGGGCCACGACTTCCAGCTTTGACAGTCTTCCTCTACCCTCACAGAATGAGTTAAATAATAGATATACTGATAGGGCAAGGCTCCTTGACTTCATGCTTCATCAAGAGGATGACTGTGACATGCTTTTTACTGAATACAAACTAGATTCTGCTCTACATAAAGGCAAAGTTACATCACCCGGGGAGGATGGAGTTACTTACGGCATACTGCATATGCTTCTGCTAGTTCTAGGGAATTCCTTGCTTCGGTTGTATAATATGAGCTATGTAACTGGGAAGCTTCCTAAGTCATGGACCAACAGTGTTATTATTCCCATTCCTAAACCTCACCAGCCGAGTGCTTTTCGCCCGATCTCCCTCACTAGTTGTCTCTATAAGTGTCTTGAGAGGATGGTTCTCAATCGTCTCCTTTACAAAATTAATAATATGTTGTCTCCCCAGATATATGGCTTTACGCATGGAAAGAGTGTACATCACTGTATTACCACATTCCTCACCCTGCATACTGATAGGTCATATACCACTTTTCTAGATCTTAAGTCAGCCTTTGACATTGCTAACCCACACGTCATTCTGAGAGAACTTGCTAAAATGAATATTGGAGGATGGCTTCTACGGTGGATAAGAGGCTATCTATCCAACAGGAAGTCATCTGTACTGTTCCAAGGGTATAGGCGTGTAACGAGAGATTTTGAACTTGGGACTCCACAGGGAAGTGTCCTCAGTCGTACTCTGTTCAATGTGTTAATCAATGCACTTTTAAACTTAGTAACTAGAAGATCCAGCGAACACATCATTAGCTATGTGGATGATATACTGATCCACACCAATGGGTATACCAACACCCAAAATGTTCTGAACTCTGTATTGTACACATGTCAGGAACTATGCTTAGTCATCTCAGTAGAGAAAACAAAGATCCTGAACCGACACCCACCCAGACGGAGTGGGGCTGTTCGCAAAATGCAGTTGGATGATGGCTCTCTGCTCGACTATGTTACCAGATACAAATACCTTGGGCTTGAGGTTCTACTGTACCGCAATGTTTTAGCCAGACTGGATCGCCAATGTAGAGAGAGGCTCCGTGCTCTCAAGGCTGTGGCAGGTTGTGGCAGGCAAACACAACTGTACCGTACAGTGTTATATATTTATTTCAGTTTGAACAATTTTTAACATTAAAGGATAAATTCTTTAATTGGTTGAATTTGATTTTAACATTCGAAATCTAATTTGTTGATGTTAAATAATATAAGGTTCAAATTTATTAAGATACATACTTTAAAAACTGTTTCTATTTGTTACCAATAGTATCACGTTAAGAGAAGCGTCTCGCCTTGCTAACCCAGGTATAAAATATATATATAAACGGTGCAACTGTACTGGTATCTGCAGTACAAATATATGTCCCTATTTACAGAAAAAATAAACTGCACCAATCACTGCCACTCCTCACACCAATGCAACAATAAGGAGAGTGATAACAGTGCTTCACATTCGACAATGTTAAATTATTTAACAGATGATGAACATTGGAACAAATGTACAGCTCTGACCTTCATATAAAATCTGCATGTGACCTCATCAAATAAACTGTGCCAAGCGTAGAAGGCCTTCATGACCCAGCGTTGTAGCGGGACCTCTCCTGGCCAGTTACAATTGGTGAATTTATTCAAATTATTAAATCTTCAGTTTTACTTAAAATATTTGTCTGGTAGAAGTTTTACATATAGATCGCGTTTTGTCTTTTTTCTGACTAATAAATAATTTTGGTTTAATAAGTCAACAAGATGTTTTCAACAGTATTCTTTCGGCGTTCGTTTTTTCCAACATGGGCGACCCTTTTGGAAACGTGATACTTGGGTTAACCCATCCCATAGTTGGGTCTGTTTCTATTATGGTTCGGAACAACACTACCCTCATCTACTCTAACCCCAACCCACATACACTAAATGATGTTGTTAATAATGAACTAAAAAAAGTCCACTTATGGATGTCAACCAATAAACTAACACTTAACATAGAAAAAACCTACTACATTTTATTTGGAAGCAAATCTACAAATGCAATTCAGCTTCAGATAGATAATGTAAACATTAGCAATAAAAATGATGGAAAGTTTCTTGGCCTATTCCTAGACAAGAGACTCAACTTCAGCACCCACATACAACACATAACTAAGAAAGTCTCTAAAACAGTTGGGATACTCTCCAAAATCAGATATTATGTACCTAACTCTGCTCTCATCTCTTTATATTGTGCACTAATCTATCCCTATCTTAATTATGGTATCTGTGCATGGGGTTCAACCACTGCAAACCACCTAAAGTCCATCATCACCCAGCAAAAATCTGCTATCAAAATAATAACAAATTCTGCTTTCAGACAACACTCAGCCCCCTTGTTTAACTCCCTTAACATACTAAACATAATCTTACTCCACAAATTTTCTTTTGTCAATTACATTTACCAAACCCTGTTCTTAAACGCAAATCCTGCTCTGAAACTTTCCTTGGACAGATGTAATAGGACCCATTTCTGGATTTATTTCATTTATTTCTGGACCACACCAGAAATAAATATCTCTTTGATATCCCCAGAGTCAAACATAATCTGTGTAAACACTCTATGCAAATAAACGGACCCAGTCTATGGAACTCACTCCCTAATGAATTGAAAAGCTGTCCAACTTTAGCGTCATTCAAAAACAAAACTAAAAAGTACCTAATCTCATCTGCATAGTTTTTTTTACCTTGTTGCTTTAAAATTTCACTGTATCTATTGCTACCCAATCTCCCTATCTTTATGTACCCAATCCGAACATCTTTACCATCGTGATCATTGCTGTATTCTTATATGTCCTATCAATCTGCTGTACGGTGTCTGTTAATCTTGTTTAAATTACCAATGAAGTTGTCAATGTAATCAACTAGAGCTTTAATAAACCAATGTGCTTTGATATACTTACTATTCTCTCTCATCTCATTTTTTTTCTTGCAGTGTATCTGTTATCATTTTATTAATTCTGCTAGAATTTACCTACTTAAAATTATCTGTTAGATTAAGGACCTGCCCGAAAACCTGCGCGTACTAGTGGCTTTACAAGATTGCAAATACTATGCTATGTATTCTCACAAACCCAATGTACCGTCTTGTATATAAATAAATAAATAAATATATAAATATACATTGACTTGCATTCACTATGTAGTTATATATTTTTCAAGAATTTAAAATGGGTTATGAAAAAACACACATTGGTACATTATTGCAAAGGCACTATACTATATACATATGTATATATATATATATATATATATATATATATATATATATATATATATATATATATATATATATATATATATATATATATATATATATATATATATATATATATATATATTTCATTGAATATGACCGCATATTCTGTATTTATTATTTTCTGGTTTAGGGCTTCTATCCCTCTAACTATTTTCTTAGCATCAGGGCTTAATTGAAATAGGAGTTCTCCAAAACTCATTTTCGTACTTTTAAGGTGAAGAAAAGAAGTGATTTACTATAGAGTGTATTACACTTATTTGTATAATTTGCACGACGTTTCGAACCTCCATGGTTCATTCTCAAGTGAACAGATCTTACAATACTAGTTGATTTTATACCCGCATTAGGTCAGGTGATAATACAATGAAGGTGAAAACATGGGGGGATACATAAGGGATAAACATAGGGGCTGCAGAAGGCTTATTGGCCCATACGAGGCATCTCCTATCTAAACACAAAGATTAATCCAGTGTAATTGGCCTGTTATGTTGGACATTGTCTTCTGTGTTGGCATCGATATGTTCTTGTCTTGTCCTTACTCTCATGGTGGGTAGAGTAAATAGTTCCGTGATTTGGGTGTTCATGGTAGGTCGCTCTATTCTTATGTGAATTGCCTCAAGAATTTGTAATCTTCTTGAATCTTGGGTTTTTGTCTATTATGCAAGTATTCTTGTTCAACATTTCTCTTGTTAGAGTAATGTCATGGGCTTGTCTCATGTGATTCCTAGGGGCACCAGATTGAAGATGGCATGTCAAACGCCTCGTCAGCTTGGTCGACGTCATACCTATGTACTTACATTGAAGGTTACATCCTTCGTGGGGGCAAGTGTACATGTATACAACACTTGACTGCTGTAGAGGGTTCTCCGTCGGCTTCGGGCTGTTTTTGATAAGGAGTTCGGAAGTCTTCTTGGTTTTGTAGAATATTATCAGGTTTATGTTTTGGTTAGGAGTAGTGCTTTTTACTCCTTTACGGATTATTTCTTTCATTATTCTTTCCTCTTTTATATGTTCACTGTGCATGGTTGATTTGTAATATAATTTTTTTGGGGGTGTTGTGGTTTCTGTTCTAGGTTCTGAATTATACCAACGGTCCAAGTGTCTTCTTATAGCAGCGTTTATTTCCGCGTTGCTATATCCGTTGTTAACTCGTATCCTGAGTTACTCTTTCAAACTCTCTACTCACGTTGCTCCATTCAGAGCAGTGGGTAAGCGCTCGACGAATATAAGCATTGAGAACACTGGCTTTGTATCTTTGGGGGCACTCACTTCTACCGTTCAGGCATAATCCTATGTTGGTGGGCTTGGTATATACGTTGGTGCTTAAAGAGGTTCCTGTTTTTGTTATTAGTACATCCAAGAATGGCAGACTGTTATTTTCACTATTTTCATGTGTAAATCGGAGTACTGACTCTCTCTCTAGGTGTCTTTTTAGGTCAATTAGTTCATCTGAGTCTTTTACTATTACGAATATGTCATCTACATAACGGCAGTATACAGTTGGTTTTTGTCTGCTACTGAAGACCCTATCTTCGATGGTTCCCATATAAAAATTAGCAAATAAAACTCCTAAGGGGGAGCCCATTGCTACTCCGTCTATTTGTAAATACATGTCTCCTTGTGGACTGATGAAAGGGGCTTCCTTTGTACATGCTTCGAGAAGACTTTTCAAGTGTGGCTCAGGTATGTCTAATTTGGGGGTGCTCTCGTCTCTGTATACTCTGTCCAGTATCATTCCTATGGTTGTGTCGACTGGGACGTTGGTAAAAAGGGATTCAACGTCCAGGGAAGCGATGATTCCATCGGGCTGGGTAGATTTGATCAATTCTAGGAAATCTGCTGATGATTGTAGACTAAACTTACTTGGAGTGTATGGAGTTAGGAGTTCATTGAGTTTCTTTGCCAGGTGATAAGTTGGGGTTGGTATTTGGCTGATTATAGGGCGTAGTGGGTTACCTGGTTTATGCGTCTTAACATTGCCGTAGGCATATCCTAAGCCATAGTCGCCTTGAAGTTTATTGAAATGCGCACTACCTTTCTTTGCGTTGATTGCTGTAATTGTTTTGTTTACTTTCCGCTTAAGGTCTTCTACGGGGTTCCTCGTAATTCGTTGAAATTTGGAGTCGTCACTTAGGATGTCGCTAATTTTGTTCATGTATTCATGGGTAGGAATCAATACATATGCTGCTGTTTTGTCGGCTTTTCTTATTGTTACGTCTTTCAGATTTTTTAGTTGTTTCGCTGCTTCTTTGAGTCGTGGGGTTAAGATTGTAGATGAATATGTTCCTCGTTTTTTCCCTGCTTCTGCAAGTAGTTCAGCTTGAAGTGTGTCAGTGGTGATGACTTTTTTGTTGTCTTCTAGCTTATGGATATCGTCCAGAAGCATTTCGATTTCCAGGCGTTTTTGATGCACCTTTGGTTTAGATAAGAATTGACAATTTAGACCAAGATTTAAAAGGTCTCGTTGGTCCTGGGTAAGATCATAAGAAGTCAGGTTAAAGTAGCCATCTTTAGGACGAGGGATTTTTAGCTGTCCACCGTTTAGGGATGTTAACTTACGGAGTGTCTTTGTTTCTACAAGAGTTTTATGTTGTTGTTTCAGGTTAAATAGTTCACTGTTGATGGTTTGTTTGAGTTGGATAGGGATGTCGTACTGGGTCCATTTGTTTAACAGATGCTCCGTCTGCTCTATAAAGGTTTGGAGGGCTTCCTTCTTCTTGTTTAGTTGATGCCGAATGAGCTCTTGCCTATACCTATAGGTAAACTCTGTATTGCGGACTGCTGGGTCATGTGGGTTTATATTGGTGTATACTGGCAGCAGGTTTTCTTTCAAACATGTTTCATTGAATATATATATATATATTACAGCGGAATATATATATATATATATATATATACAGCGGTATATATATATATATATATATATATATATATATATATATATATATATATATATATATATATATATATATATATATATATATATATATATATATATATATATATACAGCGGAAATAAACGCTGCTATAAGAAGACACTTGGACCGTTGGTATAATTCAGAACCTAGAACAGAAACCACAACACCCCCAATAAAATTATATTACAAATCAACCATGCACAGTGAACATATAAAAGAGGAAAGAATAATGAAAGAAATAATCCGTAAAGGAGTAAAAAGCACTACTCCTAACCAAAACATAAACCTGATAATATTCTACAAAACCAAGAAGACTTCCGAACTCCTTATCAAAAACAGCCCGAAGCCGACGGAGAACCCTCTACAGCAGTCAAGCGTTGTATACATGTACACTTGCCCCCACGAAGGATGTAACCTTCAATGTAAGTACATAGGTATGACGTCGACCAAGCTGACGAGGCGTTTGACATGCCATCTTCAATCTGGTGCCCCTAGGAATCACATGAGACAAGCCCATGACATTACTCTAACAAGAGAAATGTTGAACAAGAATACTTGCATAATAGACAAAACCCAAGATTCAAGAAGATTACAAATTCTTGAGGCAATTCACATAAGAATAGAGCGACCTACCATGAACACCCAAATCACGGAACTATTTACTCTACCCACCATGAGAGTAAGGACAAGACAAGAACATATCGATGCCAACACAGAAGACAATGTCCAACATAACAGGCCAATTACACTGGATTAATCTTTGTGTTTAGATAGGAGATGCCTCGTATGGGCCAATAAGCCTTCTGCAGCCCCTATGTTTATCCCTTATGTATCCCCCCATGTTTTCACCTTCATTGTATTATCACCTGACCTAATGCGGGTATAAAATCAACTAGTATTGTAAGATCTGTTCACTTGAGAATGAACCATGGAGGTTCGAAACGTCGTGCAAATTATACAAATAAGTGTAATACACTCTATAGTAAATCACTTCTTTTCTTCACCTTAAAAGTACGAAAATGAGTTTTGGAGAACTCCTATTTCAATTAAGCCCTGATGCTAAGAAAATAGTTAGAGGGATAGAAGCCCTAAACCAGAAAATAATAAATACAGAATATGCGGTCATATTCAATGAAACATGTTTGAAAGAAAACCTGCTGCCAGTATACACCAATATATATATATATATATATATATATATATATATATATATATATATATATATATATATATATATATATAAGTTGTTGCAAGTCGAGCAACAAATATTTTACATTGAACAACAAATAGGATTGGAAAAGCAGTATTGCCACTTCTGCTATACAGAAAAAAAATAAGAACATAAGAACATAAGAACAAAGGTAACTGCAGAAGGCCTATTGGCCCATACGAGGCAGCTCCTATTCTATAACCACCCAATCCCACTCATATACTTGTCCAACCCGTGCTTGAAACAATCGAGGGACCCCACCTCCACAATGTTACGCGGCAATTGGTTCCACAAATCAACAACCCTGTTACTGAACCAGTATTTACCCAAGTCTTTCCTAAATCTAAACTTATCCAATTTATATCCATTGTTTCGTGTTCTGTCCTGTGTTGATACTTTTAATACCCTATTAATATCCCCCCGGTTATGTCCTTTCATCCACTTGTAAACCTCTATCATGTCACCCCTAACTCTTCGCCTTTCCAGTGAATGCAACTTAAGCTTTGTTAATCTTTCTTCATATGAAAGATTTCTAATTTGGGGAATTAACTTAGTCATCCTACGCTGGACACGTTCAAGTGAATTTATATCCATTCTATAATATGGCGACCAAAACTGAACTGCATAATCTAAATGGGGCCTAACTAGAGCAAGATATAGCTTGAGAACCACACCAGGTGTCTTGTTACTAACGCTGCGATTAATAAATCCAAGTGTCCGATTTGCCTTATTACGAACATTTATGCATTGATCCTTTTGTTTTAAATTCTTACTAATCATAACTCCCAGATCCCTTTCGCAATCCGACTTCGCAATCACAACACCATCTAGCTCGTATCTTGTAACTCTATCATCATTACCTAACCTCAGAACTTTACATTTATCAGCATTAAACTGCATCTGCCAATCCTTTGACCATTTCAAAACCCTATCTAGATCAACTTGAAGTGATAGTGAGTCCTCCTCCGAATTAATTTCCCTACCGATTTTCGTATCATCGGCAAATTTGCAAATGTTGCTACTCAAACCTGAATCTAAATCATTTATATATATTATAAACAACAGAGGTCCCAGGACAGAGCCTTGAGGCACTCCACTTACAACATTTTCCCACTCTGACTTGATTCCATTTATACTAACTCTCTGTTTCCTTTGGTATAGCCATGCCCTAATCCAGCTTAATATAGCACCCCCAATACCATGAGACTCTATTTTTTTAATCAGTCTTTCATGTGGCACTGTATCAAAAGCTTTGCTAAAGTCAAGGTATACAACATCGCAATCCTTACCACTATCAACTGCCTCAACAATGCTAGAATAAAAAGATAACAAATTTGTTAAACATGAACGGCCATTTATAAAACCATGTTGCGACTCAATTATTAATTTATGTTTTTCAAGATGAAGACGAATTTTATTTGCTATTATAGATTCGAGTAACTTTCCCACAATAGACGTTAGGCTAATTGGTCGATAGTTAGACGCAAGTGATCTATCTCCTTTCTTAAAAACTGGTATCACATTAGCAACTTTCCAAAACTCTGGCACTCTGCCTGACTCTATTGATTTATTAAATATGGTTGACAGTGGGTCACAAAGCTCCTCTTTGCATTCTTTAAGCACCCTAGCAAACACTTCATCCGGCCCTGGGGATTTGTTTGGTTTGAGTTTTACTATTTGTTTAAGAACATCCTCCCTGGTAACTGCTAAACTCGTCAACCTGTCCTCGTCCCCACCCACATAGACTTGTTCGGCTGAAGGCATATTGTTAAGTTCCTCTTTAGTAAATACAGATACAAAATATTTATTAAAAATACTACTCATCTCTTCATCACTATCTGTTATTTGACCTGTCTCAGTTTTTAATGGACCTATCCTTTCCCTAGTCTTAGTACGATATAACTGAAAAAACCCTTTAGGATTTGTCTTTGCTTGCCCTGCTATGCGAACTTCATAGTTTCTTTTTGCTTTCCTTATCTCTTTTTTAACATTTCTAACCAGTTGTACGAATTCCTGTTCTAAAGTGACCTCCCCATTTTTAATCCTTTTGTACCAAGCTCTCTTTTTACCTATAAGGTTCTTCAAATTCTTTGTTATCCACTTTGGGTCATTAGTATACGATCTATTCAATTTGTATGGTATACTACGTTCCTGTGCTTTGTTTAGAATATTCTTAAATAAGTTATATATTGAATCCACATCGCACAAATTGACCCCAGACACACCCTGTGGGTAGTAATGGACCCCCATACCGACACTATGAGGGGTAGTGGACCCCATAATAACACTATGGGCGGTAGTGGACACTATACAAACACTATTACCTACTTAAAATTACCTACTTAAAATTATCTGTTAGATTAAGGACCTGCCCGAAACGCTGCGCGTACTAGTGACTTTACAAGATTGTAAATACTGTACTATTCAATGTATTCTCACAAACCCAATGTACCTTCTTGTATATATATAAATAAATAAATAAATAAACTATGGGCGGTAGTGGACACTATACAAACACTATGGGCGGTAGTTGACTTCATAGCGACCCTGTGGGCGGTAGTGGACCCCCTGCCGACCCTGTGGACCCCATAGCGACCCTGCGGACGGTAGCGGACCCCCTACCGACCCTGTGGGCGGCAATGGACCCCCCTACCAACCCTGTGGGCGGTAGTGGACCCCTACCGACCCTGTGGATGGTCGTGGACGCCCTACCGACCCTGTGGGCGGTCGTAGACCCCATACCGACCCTGTGGGTGGCAGTGGACCCCACACCGACCCTGTAGGTGGCAGTGGACCCCATACCGACCCTGTGGGCGGTAGTGAACCCCCTACCGACCCTGTGGGCGGCAGTTAACCCCCTACCAACCCTGTGGGCGGTAGTGAACCCCCTACCGACCCTGTGGGCGGTAGTGGACCCCCTACCGACCCTGTGGGCGGCGGTTGACCCCCTACCGACCCTTTGGGCGGCAGTGGACCCTATATACTAATCCTGTGGGCGATACTGGACCCTATTCTCATCCTGTGGGCGGCAATGGACGCCATACACATCCAGTGGGTGTGATTGGACCCCATACTTATTCTGTGGGTGGTTGGAGCCCCATACCCATCCTGTGGGTGATAGTGAACCCCATACTCATCCTGTGGATGGTACTGAACCCCATACCCATCCTGTGGGTGGTTGTGAGCCCCATACAGATCCTGTCGGTGGTAGTGGACGCCATACACATCCAGTGGATGGTATTGGGCCCCATACCCTTCCTGTGGGTGGAAGTGATCCCCATACCCATCCTGTGGGTGGATGTGATGCCCATACCCTTCCTGCGGGTGGTATTGGACCCCCTTACCCACCTAACAGGTGGTAGTGGACCCTATACCCATCCTATATTTGGTTTAGTAGACACCATACCATCCTGTTTGTAGTAGTTTACCCCATAAACATTCCAACATAACATCGTTTTCTATTAGCATTCCTACAAAACATTCTTTAAAGATTTTTAAAGCGCAAACTTTGGTATATAATATTGATTGGTGAAGCACTGTTATTCTATGTAATAATTTATAGTGCTTATTATAATTTACTAAGAACAACTAATATTTCTCAAAACAAAACTACGAGCCTTCAATAGGATGTAGCTGATCTGTAATATTATAAGAACATGGACAATAGAAGGTAAATTTCACAACCCATGTGGGACATGAAAACTCAATTTTCATTATAATTGAATCAATCACGACTATTCTGTTATCTACGTTGATGGACGGATACTGTGAGACGTAAATTGGTACGTGAGGAAGAGTTTGGGCCTTGGTAAAAAGGTAACTGGGAATATATCACATATGTACTAAATCACATTCAACATATTGACTTTAAGCATTAAGTCATATATGTGCTGTCTTGTGTGAGAACGGGTTGCACAATTAGATCAATGCCAGCAACTGGTAATTTAGGACTAACACCTACTAAACTTTTGCCTTTAATAAAATCACAGTCTAGGTTTACTTCTCTAAAGTGTACAGTCTGCATATCTCCTGTGATTCCCTGTATAATCATTACCTCCCCTGTCTCTGTAGATGTATATATTCTAACACACTCTCTAATAATAAAGATTGGAATGCTCCTGTATCCCTCAAAATTTTAACATCATGCCACAAACCATTTGCACACTGTAATTTCCCATTTGATATAAAACCCTTTAAAATGATTTATAGCAAGTGCTTTTTTCCCCATTATTTTTGTTACACCTTTGGTTTTCCTCCCATAACACATTGTGAGTGCCATAGGCCTCTTTTCTGGGTGGAGAAACCAACAACTCTTAACAACATGACCCTTCCTATGGCAGTAGGAACACTGTTTCAACTCTGGGTGAGGCTTATTACTAGTGTGATCCTCTTTGGGTTTCACATTACTCTCTTTACCACCTGGCACCTTTGAAAAAGTGTTTCCTTGACCTGCTGTTGGGTACATGTGGGACCCAAATCTCAATGAGGAGTTTACTGCTGGACCAGATCCTTGTCTATTTGATTGAATTTTATTTTTAAAAGTTACTTTATGCATCAACTCATATTCATCTGCTAATTTAGCCAACTCATAGATATCTCTGGGTAATTTCTCTGCCAAATACAAAGCCACATTAGAAGGTATGTAAGATAAAAATTCTTCTACTAGGAGTAAATTTTTAAGAGAGTCCAGATCCCTAATTTTTTCTGCATCTAACCATTTATTAAACATGTGATACTTCTCTTGTGCAAATTTTACCAAGGTTTGACTTGGGTCTCGTCTCAGTTGTCTAAACTTCTGCCTATAAGCCTCAGGAACAAGTTGATAAGCAGTAAGGATGGCTGCTTTTACCTTATCATAGTCAAAAACTGTTACTAAGAGGCATAGCTGCAAATATCTTCAGTGCCTTTCCCACCAACTGACATTGAAGAAGAGATACCCATTGTGTTTCAGGTCACTCCATACTCTGTGCCAACTTTTCAAAATGTATGAAGAATTGGTCTGGGTCAGACTCACAGAATAGAGGAAACTTGACATTTTTGTGAATCTTTAACTGCCCAGGTGTTCCTAAATCATCAACACCGGTATTTTCTGATCTAATTCCCAAATCTGCTAGCTTAATCTGTAACTCTATCTTTTTCTGAGCTAGCTCCACTTCTAACCTCTTCATAGCTAGTTCATGAGCTTGCTCTGCCTCTATCCTCTTCTGAGCTTGCTCTGCCTCTAACTGTAAATTCTTTACTTCCAATTCTGCCTGCCACTGCATCTGAGTCTCTACCTTTCCTGTAGTTACAACATTTGCATCACTGGTGGACGGGGACTGCTCTAATATTTCCTGTGGGAGAATTTGCTCATCTACCTAGTGTATCATTATTTCTCTTAGCAGTTCCGTCTTCACCATTCCCATGTGCAATAATAGTCCATAGTGCTTGCCAACAGCCACTTGGATAGACTTTTTTGCCGCCTTCAAACCCTCAACACTAGGATTGTCGACAATTTGTTGTGCTACCAAATCCATTTTTTAGTGTGCTAAGATACGGCAGACTCCAACACAATTTATAATTCTGCACCCACCTTTCTCTTTTTAATTAAAAGAGATGACCACCCAATAATGTTAACTAAGCCAGAGGTGATTATGGCATGGACAGATCCTGAGGACAAGGTAATGTCCCCAGCATGTGCCGTGACCCAGTCAAAATCAGAGTCTCAAATATCACAAACTCCCAAATTTGTAAGTAAGGAGACAAAATTAGAGGTTAACAAATCAAATAGTGAAGTGGATCTTTGTGACACTTTTATGGCCAAGTTGGAAGAAGCAGATGGGAACAGGATGGGGAGCACCTCCACCAAACCACCTAGGAAAAGGGGTAGGGGAGAGTGTAGTACAGTTACCACTTCTGGCTCTTCAGACTTGAGATCAAAATCAAATTTTATTCATCAGCAAAGATCTGATCCTACGTTGACTGACTTGCATAATAAGGCAGTAACTGAACTAGAAGCAGAATCGGAGGCTATGACTTATTTCTACACTAAAGAGGTGTTGATGCGGAAGTGGAGACCTAGGAGCTCACCTGTGTCTCACACTTGGGAGGTAGTTAATCAAGTAGTCCTACCGAGGGGTTATAGAGAAAAAGTGCTAAGTGTAGCCCATGATTCACCAATAAGCGGTCATCAGGGTATTGCAAAAACATATAATAAAATAAGCAAGTACTTTACCTGGCCTGGATTAAAGAAAGATGTCATCCAGTATTGTAATGAATGTCCAGTATGTATAAAAACTGGCAAACCAAACCAGGTAATACCAAAAGCTCCTTTACAGCCAATTGTGGTAGCCGAGGAACCTTTTACCCATATTATTGTTGATGTAGTAGGCCCATTGCCTAGAACCAAGAGTGGTAATATGTATATCATCACCATGATGTGTCAGACTACACGCTTTCCTGAGGCATTCCCTGTGAGAAATGCTACAACGAAAGTGGTAGTAAGGCACATAATGAAATTTTGTACTATTTTTGGTTTACCAAAAGTAATACAGACAGATAATGGGGCAAATTTCACTTCCAAAGGTTTTCAGCAGTTTTGTGAGGAGTTTGGCATCCTCCATAAGACATCCACTACTTACCATCCGGAGAGCCAAGGTGCTTTGGAAAAGATGCACCAAACCCTTAAGCAAATGCTGAGAACCAGTTGCATGGAAACTGGCAGAGACTCGGATGATGGTCTTCCACTGATGCTCATGGCACTGAGGGATACTTATCAGGAGTCCCTGGGGTGTTCACCCAACTCATTAGTTTTTGGCCATGAGGTGAGAAGTCCACTAACCATCTTAAGAGATAAGTTGGTTGGAAATCCAAAGAGTGTTGTGCAGGTAAACTATATTCATGACTTACAAGATAAGTTAAATAAAAACAGGGCTAAAGCCTTAATTCATCTTAAAGAAGCTCAAGGAAAAATGAAGGCACAGTACGATAAAAAGACAAAGCAACGATATTTTGAGGCAGGTGATAAAGTGGTGGTACTAATGGAACGACAGGGACCAACATTGTTGCATAGGTTCCAAGGTCCTTATACAGTGATAAAGAAACTCAGTCCCACCAATTATGTAATCCAAACACCTGATCTCAAGAAAAAGGAAATAGTAGTGTATGTGAATAGGATAAAACTAACACAGAAACTACTAGGGAACTACCAATACCAACCAGGTGCTTAGTGTAGCCCATGTAGATGAGAATAATGGGGAATGTGATTTTAATAGTGTACCTAATGCTCATGTACCTTATTTTAGCAATGGGGAGTAGTTGGCTAATGTCCAGAAAATGGTGGAACATTTGTCATCAGAGCAGAAGCAGGACTTGGAGCAGTTGCTGACTTCTCATGCAGACATCTTTGGCGATATTCCCACCCAGACTACAGTTATTCACCACGACATCGAGGTGACCGACAACCAACCAGTCAAGTCACACCCATATAGAGTCAACCCTACCAAGTTAAATCTCATCCGGAAAGAAGTCGACTACATGCTTCAACATGGATTGGTGAGACCTAGCAGCAGCAGTTGGAGTAGTCCTTGTATTTTGGTTCCAAAGAAGGATGGAACTCAAAGGTTGGTCATTGACTACCGTAAGCTAAATGTAATGACTGTTGATGATAACTTTCCAATACCTAGATTAGAGGATTGTATTGACAGTGTTGGTAAAGCCAAATTTGTAACCAAACTAGATTTGTCAAAAGGGTACTGGCAAATTCCTTTAACACCAAGAGCTCGGGAGATGAGTGCATTTATAACTGCAGATGGGTTGTATGAATTCACTGTAATGCCTTTTGGGCTGAAAAATGCCCCAGCAACTTTCCATCATCTTATGAACTTAGTGTTAAAAGACATACCACAATGTAAAGCTTACTTGGATGATATTGTAATTTTTCACAATAATTGGGAGGACCATATGAAAGGTTTGGCTAAACTATTAAAATGCTTAAAAGAGGCTAATTTAACTCTAAACTTACATAAATGTACTTTTGCTAGAGCTAGTATTTCTTACTTAGGATATGATGTGGGAAATGGGAAGGCGTTACCACTCAAAAATGAAGTAAATGATACATTAGAGTATCCAGTGTTGACTAGCAAGAAGGAGGTACAAAGACATCTAGGAATGTGTGCTTATTATAGGAAGTTCTGTAAAAATTTTGCAGCAATTGCAGCACCTTTGACAAACTTGCTATGTAAAAATGTAAAGTTTAGATGGTCTCAGGAATGTCAGGATGCATTTACTAAAATAAAAAGGAATGTTTTTACATAAACCCGGATACTCACACACACACCCTCACCCGAACACTCACAGGGGCACTCACACTCACACACACCCATAGACTGTGATAAGGGAGACCATCTGAGGAGACACAGATGGCCTCGTGGACCCACAGGTATAACCGGACACACACGCACCCGGACAATCTCAAGAGGCACTCATACTCACACGGACACTCACAGGGATAAACACACACACAGACACACATCCATAGACCCAAACTGTGATAAGGGAGACCATCTGAGGGGACAGATGGCCTCCTGGACCCACAGGTATATATCAATATTTAAATATACATATATATTTATAAATATAACATATCTTTAATGAATTAATAAATATATATATATATATATATATATATATATATATATATATATATATATATATATATATATATATATATATATATATATATATATATATATATACATATATATATATATATATATATATATATATATATATATATATATATATATATATATATATATATATATATATATATATATGTCGTACCTAATAGCCAGAACGCACTTCTCAGCCTACTATTCAAGGCCCAATTTGCCTAATAAGCCAAGTTTTCATGAATTAATGTTTTTTCGTCTATCTAACCTACCTAACCTAACCTAACCTAGCTTTTTTGGCTACCTAACCTAACCTTACCTATAAATATAGGTTAGGTTAGGTTAGGTAGGGTTGGTTAGGTTCGGTCATATATCTACGTTAATTTTAACTCAAATAAAAAAAAATTGACCTCATACATAGAGAAAAGGGTTGCTTTATCATTTCATAAGAAAAAAATTATAGTAAATATATTAATTCAGGAAAACTTGGCTTATTAGGCAAATCGGGCCTTGAATAGTAGGCTGAGAAGTGAGTTCTGGCTACTAGGTACGACATATATATATATATATATATATATATATATATATATATATATATATATATATATATATATATATATATATATATATATATATATATATATATATATATATATATATATATATATATATATATATATATATATATATATATATATCGTACCTAGTAGCCAGAACGCACTTCTTGGCCTAGTATGCAAGGCACGATTTGCCTAATAAGCCAAGTTTTCCTGAAATTTGGAGCCAAATTCTGGCTCTCTGCTAGAATTCGCAGTTTGAAATTACGACTTTTTACTCCGAAAATATGCCAATTACTGAGAGCGGCGATGGGTCACATTTTGCCCAAACCCCCCTGCAGTTTTCAAAATATCTCAGACATCCCAACTTCGACGCTTGAGCCATATTTTGGAGACAAATTGTTGCTCTCTGCACGTATTCGCAGTTTGAAATTACGACTTTTTATACCGAAAATATGCCAATTACTGAGAACTGCGATGGGTCACATTTTGCCCAAACCCTCCCTGCAGTTTTCGAAACATCCCAAATTCGACCCTTGAGCCATATTTTGGAGCCAAATTCTGGCTCTCTGCACGTTTTCGCAGTTTGAAATTTAGACTTTTTACTCCGAAAATATGCCAATTACCGTGAACGGCGATGGGTCACATTTTGCCCAAAGCCCCTGCAGTTTTTAAAACATCCCAAACATCCCAATTTCGGCCCTTGACTCACACTCTGGAGCCAAATTCTAGCTCTCTGCACGTATAGCAGTTTTAAGTAACGACTTTTTATACCGAAAATATGCCAATTACTGAGAGCGGCGATGAATCACATTTTGTCCAAACTTCCCTGTAGTTTTCAAAATATCCCAAACATCCCAAATTCGACCACTGAGCCATATTTTGGAGCCAAATTCTGGCTCTCTGCAAGGATTCGCAGTTTGAAATTACGACCTTTTATACCGAAAATATACCAACTACTGTAAGCAGCGATGGATCACATTTTGCCCAAACCCTCCCTGCAGTTTTCAAAATATCCTAAACATCCCAAATTCGACGCTTGAGCCATTATTTTGGAGCCAAAGTCTGGTTCTCTGCCCGTATTCGCAGTTTGAAATTATGCCCTTTTATACCGAAAATATGGCAATTACTGAGAGCGCCGATGGATCACATTTTGCCCAAACACCATCAGAAGTTTTCAAAATATCCCGTACGTCCCAAATTCAACGATTTAGCCATATTTTGGAACCAAATGCTGGATCTCTGCACGTATTCGCAGTTTGAAATTTCGACTTTTTATACCAAAAATATGCCAATTACTGAAAGCAGTGATAGATCACATTATGCCCAAACCCTCCCTGCAGTTTTCAAAATATCCCAAACATCCGAAATTCGACGCTTGAGCCTTATTTTGGAGCCAAATTTGGGATCTCTGCACGTATTCGCAGTTTGAAATTACGACTTTTTATACCGAAAATACGCCAATTACTGAGAACGGCGATGGGTCACAATTTGCCCAAACTCTCTCTGCAGTTTTCAAAATAACCCAAACATCCCAAATTCGACCCTTGAGCAATATTCTGGAGCCAAATTATGGCTCTCTGTACGTATTCGCAGTTTTATACCGAAAATATGCCAATTACTGAGAACTGCGATGGGTCACATTTTGCCCAAACCCTCCCTGCAGTTTTCGAAACATCCCAAATTCGACCCTTGAGCCATATTTTGGAGCCAAATTCTGGCTCTCTGCACTCATTCGCAGTTTGAAATTTAGACTTTTTATACCGAAAATATGCCAATTACCGTAAGCAGCGATGGATCACATTTTGTCCAAACCCCCCCCTGTAGTTTTCAAAATATCCCAAACATCCCAAATTCGACAACTGAGCCATATTTTGGAGTCAAATTCTGGCTCTATGCACAGATTCGCAGTTTGAAATTACGACCTTTTATACCGAAAATATGCCAATTACTGTAAGCAGCGATGGATCACATTTTGCCCAAACCCTCCCTGCAGTTTTCAAAATATCCTAAACATCCCAAATTCGATGCTTGAGCCATATTTTGGAGCCAAATTCTGGCTCTCTGCACGTATTCGCAGTTTGAAATTATGAATTTTTATACCGAAAATATGCCAATTGCTGAGAGCGGCGATGGCTCAATCACATTTTGCCCAAACCCCCTCTGCAGTTTTCAAAATATCTGAAACGTCCCAAATTCGACGCTTGAGCCATATTTTGGAACCAAATTCTGGCTCTCTGCACGGATTCGCAGTTTGAAATTTCGACTTTTTATACCGAAAATATGCCAATTACTCTTAGCAGCGATGGATCACATTTTGCCCAAACCCTCCCAGCAATTTTCAAAATATCCCAAACATCCCAAATTCGACTACTGAGCCATATTTTGGAGTCAAATTCTGGCTCTCTGCACGGATTCGCAGTTTGAAATTTCGACTTTTTATACCGAAAATATGCCAATTACTCTTAGCAGCGATGGATCACATTTTGCCCAAACCCTCCCAGCAATTTTCAAAATATCCCAAACATCCCAAATTCGACCCTTGAGCCATATTTTGGAGCCAAATTTTGGCTTTCTGCATGTATTCGCAGTTTGAAACTACGACTTTTTATACCGAAAATATGCCAATTACTGAGAGCAGCCATGGATCACATTGTGCCCAAACCCTCTTTGCAGTTTTCAAAATATCCCAAACATCCCAAATTCGACACTTGAGGCATAATTTGGAGCCAAATTCTGGCTCTCTGGATGTATTGGCAGTTTGAAATTACGACTTTTTACACCGAAAATATGCCAATTACTGACAGAGGCTATGGGTCACATTTTGCCCAAACTCCCTGCAGTTTTCAAAATATCCCAAACATTCTAAATTCGACCCTTGAGCAATATTCTGGAGCCAAATTATGGCTCTCTGTACGTATTCGCAGTTTGAAATTACGACTTTTGACACCGAAAATATGCCAATTACTGAGAGCGGCGATGGGGTCATATTTGGCCCAAACCCTCCCTGCAGTTTTCAAAATATCTAAAACATCCCTAATTCGACGCTTGAGCCATATTTTGGAGCAAAATTCGGGCTCTCTGCACGTATTCGCTGTTTGAAATTACGACTTTTTATACCGAAAATACGCCAATTACTAAGACCAGCGACGGGTCACATTTTGCCCAAACCCGCCCCAACCCCCCGCTATTTTTTAAAATATCCCAAACATCCCAAATTCGACCATTGGGCCATATTTTGGAGGCAAGTTCTGGCTGTCTGAACTGATTCGCAGTTTGAAATTACGACCTTTTACACCGAAAATAAGCCAATTACTGAGAGCGGCGATTGGTCACATTTTGCAAAATCCCCATGCAGTTTTCAAAATATCCCAAGCATCCCAAATTCGATCCTTGAGGCATAATATGGGGCCAAATTCTGGCTCTCTGCACGTATTCGCAGTTTGAAATTACGACTTTTTACTCCGAAAATATGCCAATTACCGTGAACGGCGATGGATCACATTTTGCCCAAAGCCCCTGCAGTTTTTAAAACATCCCAAACATCCCAATTTCGGCCCTTGAGTCACACTCTGGAGCCAAATTCTAGCTCTCTGCACGTATAGCAGTTTTAAGTTACGACTTTTTATACCGAAAATATGCCAATTACTGAGAGCGGCGATGAATCACATTTTGTCCAAACTTCCCTGTAGTTTTCAAAATATCCCAAACATCCCAAATTCGACCACTGAGCCATATTTTGGAGCCAAATTCTGGCTCTCTGCACGGATTCGCAGTTTGAAATTACGACCTTTTATACCAAAAATATACCAATTACTGTAAGCAGCGATGGATCACATTTTGCCCAAGCCCTCCCTGCAGTTTTCAAAATATCTTAAACATCCCAAATTCGACGCTTGAGCCATTATTTTGGAGCCAAAGTCTGGCTCTCTGCCCGTATTCGCAGTTTGAAATTATGACCTTTTATACCGAAAATATGGCAATTACTGAGAGCGCCGATGGATCACATTTTGCCCAAACACCATCAGAAGTTTTCAAAATATCCCGTGTATCCCAAATTCAACGATTGAGCCATATTTTGGAACCAAATGCTGGATCTCTGCACGTATTCGCAGTTTGAAATTTCGACTTTTTATACCAAAAATATGCCAATTACTGAAAGCAGCGATAGATCACATTATGCCCAAACCCTCCCTGCAGTTTTCAAAATATCCCAAACATCCGAAATTCGACGCTTGAGCCTTATTTTGGAGCCAAATTTGGGATCTCTGCACGTATTCGCAGTTTGAAATTACGACTTTTTATACCGAAAATACGCCAATTACTGAGAACAGGGATGGGTCACATTTTGCCCAAACTCTCTCTCTGCAGTTTTCAAAAAACCCAAACATCCCAAATTCGACCCTTGAGCAATATTCTGGAGCCAAATTATGGCTCTCTGTACGTATTCGCAGTTTGAAATTACGACTTTTGACACCGAAAATATGCCAATTACTGAGAGCGGCGATGAGGTCATATTTGGCCCAAACCCTCCCTGCAGTTTTCAAAATATCTAAAACATCCCTAATTCGACGCTTGAGCCATATTTTGGAGCAAAATTCGGGCTGTCTGCACGTATTCGCTGTTTGAAATTACGCCTTTTTATACCGAAAATACGGGAGTTACTAAGACCAGCGACGGGTCACATTTTGCTCAAACCCGCCCCAACCCCCCGCTATTTTTTAAAATATCCCAAACATCCCAAATTCAACCATTGAGCCATATTTTGGAGGCAAGTTCTGGCTGTCTGAACGTATTCGCACTTTGAAATTACGACTTTTTACACCGAAAATATAGCAATTACTGAGAGCGCCGATGGATCACATTTTGCCCAACCACCATCAGAAGTTTTCAAAATATCCCGTACGTCCAAAATTCAACGATTTAGCCATATTTTGGAACCAAATGCTGGATCTCTGCACGTATTCGCAGTTTGAAATTTCGACTTTTTATACCAAAAATATGCCAATTACTGAAAGCAGCGATAGATCACATTATGCCCAAACCCTCCCTGCAGTTTTCAAAATATCCCAAACATCCGAAATTCTACGCTTGAGCCTTATTTTGGAGCCAAATTTGGGATCTCTGCACGTATTCGCAGTTTGAAATTACGACTTTTTATACCGAAAATACGCCAATAACTGAGAACGGCGATGGGTCACATTTTGCCCAAACTCTCTCTGCAGTTTTCAAAATAACCCAAACATCCCAAATTCGACCCTTGAGCAATATTCTGGAGCCAAATTATGGCTCTCTGTACGTATTCGCAGTTTGAAATTACGACTTTTGACACCGAAAATATGCCAATTACTGAGAGCGGCGATGGGGTCATATTTGGCCCAAATCCTCCCTGCAGTTTTCAAAATATCTAAAACATCCCTAATTCGACGCTTGAGCCATATTTTGGAGCAAAATTTGGGCTCTCTGCACGTATTCGCTGTTTGAAATTACGACGTTTTATACCGAAAATACGCCAATTACAGAGAACTGCGATGGGTCACATTTTGCCCAAACCCTCCCTGCAGTTTTCGAAACATCCCAAATTCGACCCTTGAGCCATATTTTAGAGCCAAATTCTGGCTCTCTGCACTTATTCGCAGTTTGAAATTTAGACTTTTTATACCGAAAATATGCCAATTACTGTAAGCAGCGATGGATCACATTTTGCCCAAACCCTCCCTGCAATTTTCAAAATATCCTAAACATCCCAAATTCGACGCTTGAGCCATATTTTGGAGCCAAATTCTGGCTCTCTGCACGTATTCGCAGTTTGAAATTATGAATTTTTATACCGAAAATATGCCAATTACTGAGAGCGGCGATGGATCAATCACATTTTGCCCAAACCCCCTCTGCAGTTTTCAAAATATCTGAAACGTCCCAAATTCGACGCTTGAGCCATATTTTGGAACCAAATTCTGGCTCTCTGCACGTTTTCGCAGATTGAAATTTCGACTTTTTATACCGAAAATATGGCAATTACTCTTAGCAGCGATGGATCACATTTTGCCCAAACCCTCCCAGCAATTTTCAAAATATCCCAAACATCCCAAATTCGACCCTTGAGCCATATTTTGGAGCCAAATTTTGGCTTTCTGCATGTATTCGCAGTTTGAAACTACGACTTTTTATACAGAAAATATGCCAATTACTGAGAGCAGCCATGGATCACATTTTGCCCAAACCCTCTTTGCAGTATTCAAAATATCCCAAACATCCCAAATTCGAGACTTGATGCATAATTTGGAGCCAAATTCTGGCTCTCTGGATGTATTGGCAGTTTGAAATTACGACTTTTTACACCGAAAATATGCCAATTACTGACAGAGGCAATGGGTCACATTTTGCCCAAACTCCCTGCAGTTATCAAAATATCCCAAACATCCTAAATTCTACCCTTGAGCAATATTCTGGAGCCAAATTATGGCTCTCTGTACGTATTCGCAGTTTGAAATTACGACTTTTGACACCGAAAATATGCCAATTACTGAGAGCCGCGATGGGGTCATATTTGGCCCAAACCCTCCCTGCAGTTTTCAAAATATCTAAAACATCCCTAATTCGACGCTTGAGCCATATTTTGGAGCAAAATTCGGGCTCTCTGCACGTATTCGCTGTTTGAAATTACGACTTTTTATACCGAAAATACGCCAATTACTAAGACCAGCGACGGGTCACATTTTGCCCAAACCCGCCCCAACCCCCCGCTATTTTTTAAAATATCCCAAACATCCCAAATTCGACCATTGAACCATATTTTGGAGACAAGTTCTGGTTGTCTGAACGTATTCGCAGTTTGAAATTACGACTTTTTACACCGAAAATAAGCCAATTACTGAGAGCGGCGATTGGTCACATTTTGCAAAATCCCCATGCAGTTTTCAAAATATCCAAAGCATCCCAAATTCGACCCTAGAGGCATAATTTGGGGCCACATTCTGGCTCTCTGCACGTATTCGTAGTTTGAAATAACGACTTTTTACTCCGAAAATATGCCAATTACCGTGAACGGCGATGGTTCACATTTTGCCCAAAGCCCCTGCAGTTTTTAAAACATCCCAAACATCCCAATTTCGGCCCTTGAATCACACTCTGGAGCCAAATTCTAGCTCTCTGCACGTATAGCAGTTTTAAGTTACGACTTTTTATACCGAAAATATGCCAATTACTGAGAGCAGCGATGAATCACATTTTGTCCAAACTTCCCTGTAGTTTTCAAAATATCCCAAACATCCCAAATTCGACCACTGAGCCATATTTTGGAGCCAAATTCTGGCTCTCTGCACGGATTCGCAGTTTGAAATTACGACCTTTTATACCGAAAATATACCAGTTACTGTAAGCAGCGATGGATCACATTTTGCCCAAGCCCTCCCTGCAGTTTTCAAAATATCTTAAACATCCCAAATTCGACGCTTGAGCCATTATTTTGGAGCCAAAGTCTGGCTCTCTGCCCGTATTCGCAGTTTGAAATTATGACCTTTTATACCGAAAATATGGCAATTACTGAGAGCGCCGATGGATCACATTTTGCCCAAACACCATCAGAAGTTTTCAAAATATCCCGTACGTCCCAAATTCAACGATTTAGCCATATTTTGGAACCAAATAATGGATCTCTGCACGTATTCGCAGTTTGAAATTTCGACTTTTTATACCAAAAATATGACAATTACTGAAAGCAGCGATAGATCACATTATGCCCAAACCCTCCCTGCAGTTTTCAAAATATCCCAAACATCCGAAATTCGACGCTTGAGCCTTATTTTGGAGCCAAATTTGGGATCTCTGCACGTATTCGCAGTTTGAAATTACGACTTTTTATACCGAAAATACGCCAATTACTGAGAACGGCGATGGGTCACAATTTGCCCAAACTCTCTCTGCAGTTTTCAAAATAACCCAAACATCCCAAATTCGACCCTTGAGCAATATTCTGGAGCAAAATTATGGCTCTCTGTACGTATTCTCAGTTTGAAATTACGACTTTTTATACCGAAAATACGCCAATTACTAAGACCAGCGATGGGTCACATTTTGCCCAAACCCGCCCCAACCCTCCGCCATTTTTTAAAATACCCCAAACATCCCAAATTCGACCCTTGAGCCATATTTTGGAGCCAAATTGTGGCTCTCTATGCGTATTCGCAGTTTGAAATTACGTCTTTTTATACTGAAAATATGAAAATAACTGTGAACGGGTTTGGGGTTTACTTACAAAATTACTGGGGTTTGGACAAAATTTGACTCATCGCAGCTCCCAGTAATTGGCATATTTTCGGTATAAAAAGTCGTAATTTCAAACTGCGAATATGTGCAGAGAGCCAGAATCTGGCTCCAAAATATGGCTCAAGGGTCGAATTTGGGACGTTTGGAATATTTTCAAAAATGCAGTGAGGGTTTGGGCAAAGTGTGACCCATCACCGTTCTCAGTAATTGGCGTATTTTCGGTATAAAAATTCGTAATTTCAAACTGCGAATACATGCAAA
>NC_091224.1:7255571-7368493 GCF_040958095.1 Procambarus clarkii | reverse complement strand
TTTGTTTCTCGTTAAAATACAGACTAAGATATTGAAAAGGGGAGAAGTTCTGTTTTTATTGCATATATCGACGTTTCAGCTGGATTAGAGCGGTTTTACGTGTACATCTTCCATCGGTAATATAAACGGAAAATCAGGAACATTTTAGTTAATTCTAATGAAAACACATTGATTTTTATCGTTTGTATTGGAATGATAAAATGTGTTTCGCATTGTCATATGTCTTTTCTTGGATCTAAATAATACGAAACCTCGCTCTATGATTTGAAGTTAAAATCCTCAAATATGGTAAAATAGTGACTTTTTTCACGTTTTTCATGTAGTGTGATTTTACGTAAATATATTCGTTTTTACCAATATTTCGATTGTACTTCACGCTTTCTCGCGATATGTGATTTGGCCTTCATATCTCAGAATTTCGAGAAGTTTGCATTTTAAGCAAGTTTCCTGCATTTTGTTTTGTACTGAAAATCGTCGAATTTAGCAATATTTTGACGTTTATCAATCCCCATTTACTTTATGTGATTTAAACAAAATATCATCGTATTAGGCAATATTTTGCCGTTTTTCCACGTTTTTGTAAATTTTCAGTTTATTGGTATTAATTCATTAAATATACGATAAAAATAATGCAAACACGTAATTGATTAGATAACCTTAAATACTTCATTTTCAATAATCCATTTGTTTCTAGTTAAAATACTGAGTAAGATATTGAAAAGGGGAGAAGTTCGGTTTTTATTGCATATATCGACGTTTCAGCCGGAATAGAGCGGTTTTACGTGTACATCTTCCATCGGTAATATAAACGGAAAATCAGGAACATATTAGTTAATTCTAATGAAAACACATTGATTTTTATCATTTGTATTGGCAACAACATTGTCATATGTCTTTTCTTGGATCTAAATAGTACGAAACCTCGCTCCATGATTCGAAGTTAAAATCCTCAAATTTGGTATAATAGTGACTTTTTTCACGTTTTTCATGTAGTTTGATATTACGTAAATATATTCATTTTTACCAATATCTCGATACTATTTCATGTAGAATCACGATATGTGATTTGGCCTTCAAATCTCAGAATTTCGCATAATAATGCATTTTAGGCAAGTTTTCTTGCATTTTGTGTCGTACGAAAAATCATCGAATTTAGCAATATTTTCACATTTATCATCCCCTTTTCCTTTTTGTGATATAAACAAAATATCATCGAATTAGGCAATATTTTGCTGTTTTTCCACGTTTTTGTGAATTTTCAGTTTACTGTTATTAATACATTAAATATACGATAAAAATGATGCAAACACATAATTGATTAGATATTACCCTTAAATACTTTATTTTCAATCAACTATTTGTGTCTCGTTAAAATACAGACTAAGATATTAAAAAGGGGAGAACTTTTGTTTTTATTGCATATATCGACGTTTCAGCTGGATTAGAGCGGTTTTACGTGTACATCTTCCATCGGTAATATAAACGGAAAATCAGGAACATTTTAGTTAATTCTAATGAAAACACATTGATTTTTATCATTTGTATTGGAATGATAAAATGTGTTTCGCATTGTCATATGTCTTTTCTTGGATCTAAAAATAACGAAACCTCGCTCTATGATTTGAAGTTAAAATCCTCATATATGGTAAAATAGTGACTCTTTTCACGTTTTTCATGTAGTGTGATTTTACGGAAATATATTCGTTTTTTACCAATATTTCGATTCTACTTCATGCTTTCTCAAGATATGTGATTTGGCCTTCATATCTCAGAATTTCGCAAAGTTTGCATTTTTAAGCAAGTTTATTGCATTTTGTTTTGTACTAAAAATCGTCGAATTTAGCAATATTTTGACGTTTATCAATCCCCATTTACTTTATGTGATTTAAACAAAATATCATCGTATTAGGCAATATTTTGCCGTTTTTTCCACGTTTTTGTAAATTTTCAGTTTATTGGTATTAATTCATTAAATATACGATAAAAATAATGCAAACACGTAATTGATTAGATAACAACCTTAAATACTTCATTTTCAATAATCCATTTGTTTCTAGTTAAAATACTGAGTAAGATATTGAAAAGGGGAGAAGTTCGGTTTTTATTGCATATATCGACGTTTCAGCCGGAATAGAGCGGTTTTACGTGTACATCTTCCATCGGTAATATAAACGGAAAATCAGGAACATATTAGTTAATTCTAATGAAAACACATTGTTTTTTATCATTTGTCTTTTCTTGGATCTAAATAATACGAAACCTCGCTCCATGATTCGAAGTTAAAATCCTCAAATTTGGTATAATAGTGACTTTTTTCACGTTTTTCATGTAGTTTGATATTACGTAAATATATTCATTTTTACCAATATCTCGATACTATTTCATGTAGTATCACGATATGTGATTTGGCCTTCAAATCTCAGAATTTCGCATAATAATGCATTTTAAGCAAGTTTTCTTGCATTTTGTGTCGTACGAAAAATCATCGAATTTAGCAATATTTTCACATTTATCATCCCCTTTTCCTTTTTGTGATATAAACAAAATATCATCGAATTAGGCAATATTTTGCTGTTTTTCCACGTTTTGGTGAATTTTCAGTTTATTGTTATTAATACATTAAATATACGATAAAAATGATGCAAACACATAATTGATTAGATATTACCATTAAATACTTTATTTTCAATCAACTATTTGTTTCTCGTTAAAATACAGACTAAGATATTGAAAAGGGGAGAAGTTCTGTTTTTATTGCATATATCGACGTTTCAGCTGGATTAGAGCGGTTTTACGTGTACATCTTCCATCGGTAATATAAACGGAAAATCAGGAACATTTTAGTTAATTCTAATGAAAACACATTGATTTTTATCGTTTGTATTGGAATGATAAAATGTGTTTCGCATTGTCATATGTCTTTTCTTGGATCTAAATAATACGAAACCTCGCTCTATGATTTGAAGTTAAAATCCTCAAATATGGTAAAATAGTGACTTTTTTCACGTTTTTCATGTAGTGTGATTTTACGTAAATATATTCGTTTTTACCAATATTTCGATTGTACTTCACGCTTTCTCGCGATATGTGATTTGGCCTTCATATCTCAGAATTTCGAGAAGTTTGCATTTTTAAGCAAGTTTCCTGCATTTTGTTTTGTACTGAAAATCGTCGAATTTAGCAATATTTTGACGTTTATCAATCCCCATTTACTTTATGTGATTTAAACAAAATATCATCGTATTAGGCAATATTTTGCCGTTTTTCCACGTTTTTGTAAATTTTCAGTTTATTGGTATTAATTCATTAAATATACGATAAAAATAATGCAAACACGTAATTGATTAGATAACCTTAAATACTTCATTTTCAATAATCCATTTGTTTCTAGTTAAAATACTGAGTAAGATATTGAAAAGGGGAGAAGTTCGGTTTTTATTGCATATATCGACGTTTCAGCCGGAATAGAGCGGTTTTACGTGTACATCTTCCATCGGTAATATAAACGGAAAATCAGGAACATATTAGTTAATTCTAATGAAAACACATTGATTTTTATCATTTGTATTGGCAACAACATTGTCATATGTCTTTTCTTGGATCTAAATAGTACGAAACCTCGCTCCATGATTCGAAGTTAAAATCCTCAAATTTGGTATAATAGTGACTTTTTTCACGTTTTTCATGTAGTTTGATATTACGTAAATATATTCATTTTTACCAATATCTCGATACTATTTCATGTAGAATCACGATATGTGATTTGGCCTTCAAATCTCAGAATTTCGCATAATAATGCATTTTAGGCAAGTTTTCTTGCATTTTGTGTCGTACGAAAAATCATCGAATTTAGCAATATTTTCACATTTATCATCCCCTTTTCCTTTTTGTGATATAAACAAAATATCATCGAATTAGGCAATATTTTGCTGTTTTTCCACGTTTTTGTGAATTTTCAGTTTACTGTTATTAATACATTAAATATACGATAAAAATGATGCAAACACATAATTGATTAGATATTACCCTTAAATACTTTATTTTCAATCAACTATTTGTGTCTCGTTAAAATACAGACTAAGATATTAAAAAGGGGAGAACTTTTGTTTTTATTGCATATATCGACGTTTCAGCTGGATTAGAGCGGTTTTACGTGTACATCTTCCATCGGTAATATAAACGGAAAATCAGGAACATTTTAGTTAATTCTAATGAAAACACATTGATTTTTATCATTTGTATTGGAATGATAAAATGTGTTTCGCATTGTCATATGTCTTTTCTTGGATCTAAAAATAACGAAACCTCGCTCTATGATTTGAAGTTAAAATCCTCATATATGGTAAAATAGTGACTCTTTTCACGTTTTCCATGTAGTGTGATTTTACGGAAATATATTCGTTTTTTACCAATATTTCGATTCTACTTCATGCTTTCTCAAGATATGTGATTTGGCCTTCATATCTCAGAATTTCGCAAAGTTTGCATTTTTAAGCAAGTTTATTGCATTTTGTTTTGTACTAAAAATCGTCGAATTTAGCAATATTTTGACGTTTATCAATCCCCATTTACTTTATGTGATTTAAACAAAATATCATCGTATTAGGCAATATTTTGCCGTTTTTCCACGTTTTTGTAAATTTTCAGTTTATTGGTATTAATTCATTAAATATACGATAAAAATAATGCAAACACGTAATTGATTAGATAACCTTAAATACTTCATTTTCAATAATCCATTTGTTTCTAGTTAAAATACTGAGTAAGATATTGAAAAGGGGAGAAGTTCGGTTTTTATTGCATATATCGACGTTTCAGCCGGAATAGAGCGGTTTTACGTGTACATCTTCCATCGGTAATATAAACGGAAAATCAGGAACATATTAGTTAATTCTAATGAAAACACATTGATTTTTATCATTTGTATTGGCAACAACATTGTCATATGTCTTTTCTTGGATCTAAATAGTACGAAACCTCGCTCCATGATTCGAAGTTAAAATCCTCAAATTTGGTATAATAGTGACTTTTTTCACGTTTTTCATGTAGTTTGATATTACGTAAATATATTCATTTTTACCAATATCTCGATACTATTTCATGTAGTATCACGATATGTGATTTGGCCTTCAAATCTCAGAATTTCGCATAATAATGCATTTTAGGCAAGTTTTCTTGCATTTTGTGTCGTACGAAAAATCATCGAATTTAGCAATATTTTCACATTTATCATCCCCTTTTCCTTTTTGTGATATAAACAAAATATCATCGAATTAGGCAATATTTTGCTGTTTTTCCACGTTTTGGTAAATTTTCAGTTTATTGTTATTAATACATTAAATATACGATAAAAATTATGCAAACACAATATTGATTAGATGTTACCATTAAATACTTTATTTTCAATCAACTATTTGTTTCTCGTTAAAATACAGACTAAGATATTGAAAAGGGGAGAAGTTCTGTTTTTATTGCATATATCGACGTTTCAGCTGGATTAGAGCGGTTTTACGTGTACATCTTCCATCGGTAATATAAACGGAAAATCGGGAACATTTTAGTTAATTCTAATGAAAACACATTGATTTTTATCATTTGTATTGGAATGATAAAATGTGTTTCGCATTCTCATATGTCTTTTCTTGGATCTAAATAATACGAAACCTCGCTCTATAATTTGACGTTAAAATCCTCAAATATGGTAAAATAGTGACTTTTTTCACGTTTTTCATGTAGTGTGATTTTACGTAAATATAATCGTTTTACCAATATTTCGATTCTAATTCAAATTTTCTCACGATATGTGATTTGGCCTTCATATCTCAGAATTTCGCAAAGTTTGCATTTTTAATCAAGTTTCTTGCATTTTGTTTTGTACTAAAAATCGTCGAATTTAGCAATATTTTGACGTTTATCAATCCCCTTTTCCTTTACGTGATTTAAACAAAATATCATCGAATTAGGGAATACTTTGCCGTTTTTCCACGTTTTTTTAAATTTTGAGTTTATTGGTATTAATTCATTAAATATACGATAAAAATAATGCAAACACATTATTGATTAGATTACAACCTTATATACTTCTTTTTGAATAATCCATTTGTTTCTCGTTGAAATACTGAGTAAGATATTGAAAAGGGGAAAAGTTCGGTTTTTATTGCATATATCGACGTTTCAGCCGGAATAAAGCGGTTTTACGTGTACATCTTCCATCGGTAATATAAACGGAAAATCAGGAACATATTAGTTAATTCTAATGAAAACACATTGATTTTTATCATTTGTATTGGAAACAACACTGTCATATGTCTTTTCTTGGATCTCAATAATACGAAACCTTGCTCCATGATTCGAAGTTAAAATCCTCAAGTTTGGTATAAAAGTGACTTTTTTCACGTTTTTCATGTAGTTTGATATTACGTAAATATATTCATTTTTACCAATATCTCGATACTATTTCATGAAGTATCACGATATGTGATTTGACCTTCATATCTCAGAATTTCGCATAATAATGCATTTTAAGCAAGTTTTCTCGCATTTTGTGTTATACGAAAAATCATCGAATTTAGCAATATTTTAACGTTTATCATCCTCTTTTCCTTTATGTGATTTAAACAAAATATCATCGAATTAGGCAATATTTTGCTGTTTTTCCACGTTTTGGTGAATTTTCAGTTTATTGTAATTATTACATTAAATATGCGATAAAAATGATGCAAACACATAATTGATTAGATATTACCCTTAAATACTTTATTTTCAATCAACTATTTGTTTCTCGTTAAAATACAGACTAAGATATTGAAAAGGGGAGAAGTTCTGTTTTTATTGCATATATCGACGTTTCAGCTGGATTAGAGCGGTTTTAAGTGTACATCTTCCATCGGTAATATAAACGGAAAATCAGGAACATTTTAGTTAATTCTAATGAAAACACATTGATTTTTATCATTTGTATTGGAATGATTAAATGTGTTTCGCACTGTCATATGTCTTTTTTTGGATCTAAATAATACGAAACCTCGCTCTATGATTTGAAGTTAAAATCCTCAAATATGGTAAAATAGTGACTTTTTTCACGTTTTTCATGTAGTGTGATTTTACGTAAATATATTCGTTTTTACCAATATTTCGATTCTACTTCATGTTTTCTCACGATATGTGATTTGGCCTGCATATCTCAGAATTTCGCAAAGTTTGCATTTTTAAGCAAGTGTCTTGCAATTTGTTTTGTACTAAAAATCGTCGAATTTAGCAATATTTTGACGTTTATCAATCTCCTTTTCCTTTAATTGATTTAAACTAAATATCATCGAATTAGGCAATATTTTGCCGTTTTTCCACGTTTTTGTAAATTTTCAGTTTACTGGTAATAATTCATTAAATATACAGTAAAAATAATGCAAACACATAATTGATTAGATAACAACCTTAAATACTTCATTTTCAATAATCCATTTGTTTCTCGTTAAAATACTGAGTGATACTTTCATACTTTCATAAAATACTTTCAATAAAATATTGAAAAGGGGAGAAGTTCGGTTACTATTGCATATATCGACGTTTCAGCCGGAATAAAGCGGTTTTACGTGTACATCTTCCATCGGTAGTATTAACGGAAAATCATGAACATATTAGTTAATTCTAATTAAAACACAGATTTTTATCATTTGTATTGGAAACAACATTGTCATATGTCCTCTCTTGGATCTAAATAATACGAAACCTCGCCCCATGATTCGAAGTTAAAATCCTCAAATTTGGTATAATAGTGACTTTTTTCACGTTTTTCATGTAGTTTGATATTACGTAAATATATTCATTTTTACCAATATCTCGATACTATTTCATGTAGTATTTCAAATCAAGATATGTGATTTGGCATAATCAGAATTTGGCATAATTTGATCAGAATTTTGCATAATATTGCATTTTAAGCAAGTTTTCTTGCTTTTTGTGTCGTACGAAAAATCATCGAATTTAGCAATATTTTCACGTTTATCATCCCCTTTTCCTTTATGTGATTTAAACAAAATATCATCGAATTAGGCAATATTTTGCTGTTTTCCACGTTTTTGTGAATTTTCAGTTAACTGCTATTAATACATTAAATATACGATAAAAATTATGCAAACACATAATTGATTAGATATTACCATTAAATACTTTATTTTCAATCAACTATTTGTTTCTCGTTAAAATACAGACTAAGATATTGAAAAGGGGAGAAGTTCTGTTTTTATTGCATATATCGACGTTTCAGCTGGATTAGAGCGGTTTTACGTGTACATCTTCCATCGGTAATATAAACGGAAAATCAGGAACATTTTAGTTAATTCTAATGAAAACACATTGATTTTTATCGTTTGTATTGGAATGATAAAATGTGTTTCGCATTGTCATATGTCTTTTCTTGGATCTAAATAATACGAAACCTCGCTCTATGATTTGAAGTTAAAATCCTCAAATATGGTAAAATAGTGACTTTTTTCACGTTTTTCATGTAGTGTGATTTTACGTAAAAATATTCGTTTTTACCAATATTTCGATTGTACTTCACGCTTTCTCACGATATGTGATTTGGCCTTCATATCTCAGAATTTCGAGAAGTTTGCATTTTTAAGCAAGTTTCTTGCATTTTGTTTTGTACTGAAAATCGTCGAATTTAGCAATATTTTGACGTTTATCAATCCCCATTTACTTTATGTGATTTAAACAAAATATCATCGTATTAGGCAATATTTTGCCGTTTTTCCACGTTTTTGTAAATTTTCAGTTTATTGGTATTAATTCATTAAATATACGATAAAAATAATGCAAACAGGTAATTGATTAGATAACAACCTTAAATACTTCATTTTCAATAATCCATTTGTTTCTAGTTAAAATACTGAGTAAGATATTGAAAAGGGAATAAGTTCGGTTTTTATTGCATATATCGACGTTTCAGCCGGAATAGAGCGGTTTTACGTGTACATCTTCCATCGGTAATATAAACGGAAAATCAGGAACATATTAGTTAATTCTAATGAAAACACATTGATTTTTATCATTTGTATTGGAAACAACATTGTCATATGTCTTTTCTTGGATCTAAATAATACGAAACCTCGCTCCATGATTCGAAGTTAAAATCCTCAAATTTGGTATAAAAGTGACTTTTTTCACGATTTCATGTAGTTTGATATTACGTAAATATATTCATTTTTACCAATATCTCGATACTATTTCATGTAGTATCACGATATGTGATTTGACCTTCAAATCTCAGAATTTCGCATATTACTGCATTTAAGGCAAGTTTTCTTGCATTTTGTGTTATACGAAAAATCATCGAATTTAGCAATATTTTAACGTTTATCATCCTCTTTACCTTTATGTGATTTAAACAAAATATCATCGAATTAGGCAATATTTTTCGGTTTTTCCACGTTTTGGTGAATTTTCAGTTTATTGTTATTATTACATTAAATATACGATAAAAATGATGCAAACACATAATTGATTAGATATTACCATTAAATACTTTTTTTTCAATCAACTATTTGTTTCTCGTTAAAATATAGACTAAGATATTGAAAAGGGGAGAAGTTCTGTTTTATTGCATATATCGACGTTTCAGCTGGATTAGAGCGTTTTTACGTGTACATCTTCCATCGGTAATATAAACGGAAAATCAGGAACATTTTAGTTAATTCTAATGAAAACACATTGATTTTTATCATTTGTATTGGAATGATAAAATGTGTGTCGCATTGTCATATGTCTTTTCTTGGATCTAAATAATACGAAACCTCGCTCTATGATTTAAAGTTAAAATCCTCAAATATGGTAAAATAGTGACTTTTTTCACGTTTTTCATGTAGTGTGATTTTACGTAAATATATTCGTTTTTACCAATATTTCGATTCTACTTCATGCTTTCTCACGATATGTGATTTGGCCTTCATATATCAGAATTTCGAGAAGTTTGCGTTTTTAAGCAAGTTTCTTGCATTTTGTTTTGTACTGAAAATCGTCGAATTTAGCAATATTTTGACGTTCATCAATCCCCATTTACTTTATGTGATTTAAACAAAATATCATCGTATTAGGCAATATTTTGCCGTTTTTCCACGTTTTTGTAAATTTTCAGTTTATTGGTATTAATTCATTAAATATACGATAAAAATAATGCAAACACGTAATTGATTAGATAACCTTAAATACTTAATTTTCAATAATCCATTTGTTTCTAGTTAAAATACTGAGTAAGATATTGAAAAGGGGAGAAGTTCGGTTTTTATTGCATATATCGACGTTTCAGCCGGAATAGAGCGGTGTTACGTGTACATCTTCCATCGGTAATATAAACGGAAAATCAGGAACATATTAGTTAATTCTAATGAAAACACATTGATTTTTATCATTTGTATTGGAAACAACATTGTCATATGTCTTTTCTTGGATCTAAATAATACGAAACCTCGCTCCATGATTCGAAGTTAAAATCCTCAAATTTGGTATAATAGTGACTTTTTTCACGTTTTTCATGTAGTTTGATATTACGTAAATATATTCATTTTTACCAATATCTCGATACTATTTCATGTAGTATCACGATATGTGATTTGGCCTTCAAATCTCAGAATTTCGCATAATAATGCATTTTAAGCAAGTTTTCTTGCATTTTGTGTCGTACGAAAAATCATCGAATTTAGCAATATTTTCATATTTATCATCCCCTTTTCTTTTTGTGATATAAACAAAATATCATCGAATTAGGCAATATTTTGCTGTTTTTCCACGTTTTGGTGAATTTTCAGTTTATTGTTATTAATACATTAAATATACGATAAAAATGATGCAAACACATAATTGATTAGATATTACCATTAAATACTTTATTTTCAATCAACTATTTGTTTCTCGTTAAAATACAGACTAAGATATTGAAAAGGGGAGAAGTTCTGTTTTTATTGCATATATCGACGTTTCAGCTGGATTAGAGCGGTTTTACGTGTACATCTTCCATCGGTAATATAAACGGAAAATCAGGAACATTTTAGTTAATTCTAATGAAAACACATTGATTTTTATCGTTTGTATTGGAATGATAAAATGTGTTTCGCATTGTCATATGTCTTTTCTTGGATCTAAATAATACGAAACCTCGCTCTATGATTTGAAGTTAAAATCCTCAAATATGGTAAAATAGTGAATTTTTTCACGTTTTTCATGTAGTGTGATTTTACGTAAATATATTCGTTTTTACCAATATTTCGATTGTACTTCACGCTTTCTCGCGATATGTGATTTGGCCTTCATATCTCAGAATTTCGAGAAGTTTGCATTTTTAAGCAAGTTTCCTGCATTTTGTTTTGTACTGAAAATCGTCGAATTTAGCAATATTTTGACGTTTATCAATCCCCATTTACTTTATGTGATTTAAACAAAATATCATCGTATTAGGCAATATTTTGCCGTTTTTCCACGTTTTTGTAAATTTTCAGTTTATTGGTATTAATTCATTAAATATACGATAAAAATAATGCAAACACGTAATTGATTAGATAACCTTAAATACTTCATTTTCAATAATCCATTTGTTTCTAGTTAAAATACTGAGTAAGATATTGAAAAGGGGAGAAGTTCGGTTTTTATTGCATATATCGACGTTTCAGCCGGAATAGAGCGGTTTTACGTGTACATCTTCCATCGGTAATATAAACGGAAAATCAGGAACATATTAGTTAATTCTAATGAAAACACATTGATTTTTATCATTTGTATATGCAACAACATTGTCATATGTCTTTTCTTGGATCTAAATAGTACGAAACCTCGCTCCATGATTCGAAGTTAAAATCCTCAAATTTGGTATAATAGTGACTTTTTTCACGTTTTTCATGTAGTTTGATATTACGTAAATATATTCATTTTTACCAATATCTCGATACTATTTCATGTAGTATCACGATATGTGATTTGCCTTCAAATCTCAGAATTTCGCATAATAATGCATTTTAGGCAAGTTTTCTTGCATTTTGTGTCGTACGAAAAATCATCGAATTTAGCAATATTTTCACATTTATCATCCCCTTTTCCTTTTTGTGATATAAACAAAATATCATCGAATTAGGCAATATTTTGCTGTTTTTCCACGTTTTGGTAAATTTTCAGTTTATTGTTATTAATACATTAAATATACGATAAAAATTATGCAAACACAATATTGATTAGATGTTACCATTAAATACTTTATTTTCAATCAACTATTTGTTTCTCGTTAAAATACAGACTAAGATATTGAAAAGGGGAGAAGTTCTGTTTTTTTGCATATATCGACGTTTCAGCTGGATTAGAGCGGTTTTACGTGTACATCTTCCATCGGTAATATAAACGGAAAATCGGGAACATTTTAGTTAATTCTAATGAAAACACATTGATTTTTATCATTTGTATTGGAATGATAAAATGTGTTTCGCATTCTCATGTCTTTTCTTGGATCTAAATAATACGAAACCTCGCTCTATAATTTGAAGTTAAAATCCTCAAATATGGTAAAATAGTGACTTTTTTCACGTTTTTCATGTAGTGTGATTTTACGTAAATATAATCGTTTTACCAATATTTCGATTCTAATTCAAATTTTCTCACGATATGTGATTTGGCCTTCATATCTCAGAATTTCGCAAAGTTTGCATTTTTAAGCAAGTTTCTTGCATTTTGTTTTGTACTAAAAATCGTCGAATTTAGCAATATTTTGACGTTTATCAATCCCCTTTTCCTTTACGTGATTTAAACAAAATATCATCGAATTAGGGAATACTTTGCCGTTTTTCCACGTTTTTGTAAATTTTGAGTTTACTGGTAATAATTCATTAAATATACAGTAAAAATAATGCAAACACATAATTGATTAGATAACAACCTTAAATACTTCATTTTCAATAATCCATTTGTTTCTCGTTAAAATACTGAGTGATACTTTCATACTTTCATAAAATACTTTCAATAAAATATTGAAAAGGGGAGAAGTTCGGTTACTATTGCATATATCGACGTTTCAGCCGGAATAAAGCGGTTTTACGTGTACATCTTCCATCGGTAGTATTAACGGAAAATCATGAACATATTAGTTAATTCTAATTAAAACACAGATTTTTATCATTTGTATTGGAAACAACATTGTCATATGTCCTCTCTTGGATCTAAATAATACGAAACCTCGCCCCATGATTCGAAGTTAAAATCCTCAAATTTGGTATAATAGTGACTTTTTTCACGTTTTTCATGTAGTTTGATATTATGTAAATATATTCATTTTTACCAATATCTCGATACTATTTCATGTAGTATTTCAAATCAAGATATGTGATTTGGCATAATCAGAATTTGGCATAATTTGATCAGAATTTTGCATAATATTGCATTTTAAGCAAGTTTTCTTGCTTTTTGTGTCGTACGAAAAATCATCGAATTTAGCAATATTTTCACGTTTATCATCCCCTTTTCCTTTATGTGATTTAAACAAAATATCATCGAATTAGGCAATATTTTGCTGTTTTCCACGTTTTTGTGAATTTTCAGTTAACTGCTATTAATACATTAAATATACGATAAAAATGATGCAAACACATAATTGATTAGATATTACCCTGAATACTTTAATTTCAATCACCTATTTGTTTCTCGTTACAATAAAGACTAAGATATTACAAAGGGGATAACTTTTGTTTTTAATGCATATATCGACGTTTCAGCTGGATTAGAGCAGTTTTACGTGTACATCTTCCATCGGTAATATAAACGGAAAATCAGGAACATTTTAGTTAATTCTAATGAAAACACATTGATTTTTATCATTTGTATTGGAATGATTAAATGTGTTTCGCATTGTCATATGTCTTTTTTTGGATCTAAATAATACGAAACCTCGCTCTATGATTTGAAGTTAAAATCCTCAAGTATGGTAAAATAGTGACTTTTTTTCACGTTTTTCATGTAGTGTGATTATACGTAAATATATTCGTTTTTACCAATATTTCGATTCTACTTCATGTTTTCTCACGATATGTGAATTGGCCTGCATATCTCAGAATTTCGCAAAGTTTGCATTTTTAAGCAAGTTTCTTGCAATTTGTTTTGTACTAAAAATCGTCGAATTCAGCAATATTTTGACGTTTATCAATCCCCTTTTCCTTTATGTGATTTAAACTAAATATCATCGAATTAGGCAATATTTTGCCGTTTTTCCACGTTTTTGTAAATTTTCAGTTTACTGGTAATAATTCATTAAATATACAGTAAAAATAATGCAAACACATAATTGATTAGATAACAACCTTAAATACTTCATTTTCAATAATCCATTTGTTTCTCGTTAAAATACTGAGTAAGATATTGAAAAGGCGAGAAGTTCGGTTATTATTGCATATATCGACGTTTCAGCCGGAATAGAGCGGTTTTACGTGTACTTCTTCCATCGGTAATATTACGGAAAATCAGGAACATATTAGTTAATTCTAATTAAAACACAGATTTTTATCATTTGTATTGGAAACAACATTGTCATATGTCCTTTCTTGGATCTAAATAATACGAAACCTCGCCCCATGATTCGAAGTTAAAATCCTCAAATTTGGTATAATAGTGACTTTTTTCACGTTTTTCATGTAGTTTGATATTACGTAAATATATTCATTTTTACCAATATCTCGATACTATTTCATGTAGTATTTCATATCACGATATGTGATTTGGCATAATCAGAATTTGGCATAATTTGATCAGAATTTTGCATAATATTGCATTTTAAGCAAGTTTTCTTGCATTTTGTGTCGTACGAAAAATCATCGAATTTAGCAATATTTTCACGTTTATCATCCCCTTTTCCTTAATGTGATATAAACAAAATATCATCGAATTAGGCAATATTTTGCTGTTTTTCCACGTTTTTGTGAATTTTCAGTTTATTGTTATTAATACATTAAATATACGATAAAAATTATGCAAACACATAATTGATTAGATATTACCATTAAATACTTTATTTTCAATCAACTATTTGTTTCTCGTTAAAATACAGACTAAGATATTGAAAAGGGGAGAAGTTCTGTTTTTATTGCATATATCGACGTTTCAGCTGGATTAGAGCGGTTTTACGTGTACATCTTCCATCGGTAATATAAACGGAAAATCAGGAACATTTTAGTTAATTCTAATGAAAACACATTGATTTTTATCGTTTGTATTGGAATGATAAAATGTGTTTCGCATTGTCATATGTCTTTTCTTGGATCTAAATAATACGAAACCTCGCTCTATGATTTGAAGTTAAAATCCTCAAATATGGTAAAATAGTGACTTTTTTCACGTTTTTCATGTAGTGTGATTTTACGTAAAAATATTCGTTTTTACCAATATTTCGATTGTACTTCACGCTTTCTCACGATATGTGATTTGGCCTTCATATCTCAGAATTTCGAGAAGTTTGCATTTTTAAGCAAGTTTCTTGCATTTTGTTTTGTACTGAAAATCGTCGAATTTAGCAATATTTTGACGTTTATCAATCCCCATTTACTTTATGTGATTTAAACAAAATATCATCGTATTAGGCAATATTTTGCCGTTTTTCCACGTTTTTGTAAATTTTCAGTTTATTGGTATTAATTCATTAAATATACGATAAAAATAATGCAAACAGGTAATTGATTAGATAACAACCTTAAATACTTCATTTTCAATAATCCATTTGTTTCTAGTTAAAATACTGAGTAAGATATTGAAAAGGGAAGAAGTTCGATTTTTTTTATTGCATATATCGACGTTTCAGCCGGAATAGAGCGGTTTTACGTGTACATCTTCCATCGGTAATATAAACGGAAAATCAGGAACATATTAGTTAATTCTAATGAAAACACATTGATTTTTATCATTTGTATTGGAAACAACATTGTCATATGTCTTTTCTTGGATCTAAATAATACGAAACCTCGCTCCATGATTCGAAGTTAAAATCCTCAAATTTGGTATAGAAGTGACTTTTTTCACGATTTCATGTAGTTTGATATTACGTAAATATATTCATTTTTACCAATATCTCGATACTATTTCATGTAGTATCACGATATGTGATTTGACCTTCAAATCTCAGAATTTCGCATATTACTGCATTTAAGGCAAGTTTTCTTGCATTTTGTGTTATACGAAAAATCATCGAATTTAGCAATATTTTAACGTTTATCATCCTCTTTACCTTTATGTGATTTAAACAAAATATCATCGAATTAGGCAATATTTTTCGGTTTTTCCACGTTTTGGTGAATTTTCAGTTTATTGTTATTATTACATTAAATATACGATAAAAATGATGCAAACACATAATTGATTAGATATTACCATTAAATCCTTTATTTTCAATCAACTATTTGTTTCTCGTTAAAATATAGACTAAGATATTGAAAAGGGGAGAAGTTCTGTTTTTATTGCATATATCGACGTTTCAGCTGGATTAGAGCGGTTTTAAGTGTACATCTTCCATCGGTAATATAAACGGAAAATCAGGAACATTTTAGTTAATTCTAATGAAAACACATTGATTTTTATCATTTGTATTGGAATGATAAAATGTGTGTCGCATTGTCATATGTCTTTTCTTGGATCTAAATAATACGAAACCTCGCTCTATGATTTAAAGTTAAAATCCTCAAATATGGTAAAATAGTGACTTTTTTCACGTTTTTCATGTAGTGTGATTTTACGTAAATATATTCGTTTTTACCAATATTTCGATTCTACTTCATGCTTTCTCACGATATGTGATTTGGCCTTCATATATCAGAATTTCGAGAAGTTTGCATTTTTAAGCAAGTTTCTTGCATTTTGTTTTGTACTGAAAATCGTCGAATTTAGCAATATTTTGACGTTCATCAATCCCCATTTACTTTATGTGATTTAAACAAAATATCATCGTATTAGGCAATATTTTGCCGTTTTTCCACGTTTTTGTAAATTTTCAGTTTATTGGTATTAATTCATTAAATATACGATAAAAATAATGCAAACACGTAATTGATTAGATAACCTTAAATACTTCATTTTCAATAATCCATTTGTTTCTAGTTAAAATACTGAGTAAGATATTGAAAAGGGGAGAAGTTCGGTTTTTATTGCATATATCGACGTTTCAGCCGGAATAGAGCGGTTTTACGTGTACATCTTCCATCGGTAATATAAACGGAAAATCAGGAACATATTAGTTAATTCTAATGAAAACACATTGATTTTTATCATTTGTATTGGCAACAACATTGTCATATGTCTTTTCTTTGATCTAAATATTACGAAACCTCGCTCCATGATTCGAAGTTAAAATCCTCAAATTTGGTATAATAGTGACTTTTTTCACGTTTTTCATGTAGTTTGATATTACGTAAATATATTCATTTTTACCAATATCTCGATACTATTTCATGTAGTATTTCAAATCACGATATGTGATTTGGCATAATCAGAATTTGGCATAATTTGATCAGAATTTTGCATAATATTGCATTTTAAGCAAGTTTTCTTGCATTTTGTGTCGTACGAAAAATCATCGAATTTAGCAATATTTTCACGTTTATCATCCCCTTTTCCTTAAAGTGATATAAACAAAATATCATCGAATTAGGCAATATTTTGCTGTTTTTCCACGTTTTTGTGAATTTTCAGTTTATTGTTATTAATACATTAAATATACGATAAAAATGATGCAAACACATAATTGATTAGATATTACCATTAAATACTTTATTTTCAATCAACTATTTGTTTCTCGTTAAAATACAGACTAAGATATTGAAAAGGGGAGAAGTTCTGTTTTTATTGCATATATCGACGTTTCAGCTGGATTAGAGCGGTTTTACGTGTACATCTTCCATCGGTAATATAAACGGAAAATCAGGAACATTTTAGTTAATTCTAATGAAAACACATTGATTTTTATCGTTTGTATTGGAATGATAAAATGTGTTTCGCATTGTCATATGTCTTTTCTTGGATCTAAATAATACGAAACCTCGCTCTATGATTTGAAGTTAAAATCCTCAAATATGGTAAAATAGTGACTTTTTTCACGTTTTTCATGTAGTGTGATTTTACGTAAATATATTCGTTTTTACCAATATTTCGATTGTACTTCACGCTTTCTCACGATATGTGATTTGGCCTTCATATCTTAGAATTTCGAGAAGTTTGCATTTTTAAGCAAGTTTCTTGCATTTTGTTTTGTACTGAAAATCGTCGAATTTAGCAATATTTTGACGTTTATCAATCCCCATTTACTTTATGTGATTTAAACAAAATATCATCGTATTAGGCAATATTTTGCCGTTTTTCCACGTTTTTGTAAATTTTCAGTTTATTGGTATTAATTCATTAAATATACGATAAAAATAATGCAAACAGGTAATTGATTAGATAACAACCTTAAATACTTCATTTTCAATAATCCTTTTGTTTCTAGTTAAAATACTGAGTAAGATATTGAAAAGGGGAGAAGTTCGGTTTTTATTGCATATATCGACGTTTCAGCCGGAATAGAGCAGTTTTACGTGTACATCTTCCATCGGTAATATAAACGGAAAATCAGGAACATATTAGTTAATTCTAATGAAAACACATTGATTTTTATCATTTGTATTGGAAACAACATTGTCATGTCTTTTCTTGGATCTAAATAATACGAAACCTCGCTCCATGATTCGAAGTTAAAATCCTCAAATTTGGTATAAAAGTGACTTTTTTCACGTTTTTCATGTAGTTTGATATTACGTAAATATATTCATTTTTACCAATATTTCGATACTATTTCATGTAGTATCACGATATGTGATTTGACCTTCATATCTCAGAATTTCGCATAATACTGCATTTTAAGCAAGTTTTCTTGCATTTTGTGTTATACGAAAAATCATCGAATTTAGCAATATTTTAACGTTTATCATCCTCTTTTCCTTTATGTGATTTAAACAAAATATCATCGAATTAGGCAATATTTTGCTGTTTTTCCACGTTTTAGTGAATTTTCAGTTTATTGTTATTATTACATTAAATATACGATAAAAATGATGCAAACACATAATTGATTAGATAATACCATTAAATCCTTTATTTTCAATCAACTATTTGTTTCTCGTTAAAATATAGACTAAGATATTGAAAAGGGGAGAAGTTCTGTTTTTATTGCATATATCGACGTTTCAGCTGGATTAGAGCGGTTTTAAGTGTACATCTTCCATCGGTAATATAAACGGAAAATCAGGAACATTTTAGTTAATTCTAATGAAAACACATTGATTTTTATCATTTGTATTGGAATGATAAAATGTGTGTCGCATTTTCATGTCTTTTCTTGGATCTAAATAATACGAAACCTTGCTCTATGATTTGAAGTTAAAATCCTCAAATATGGTAAAATAGTGACTTTTTTCACGTTTTTCATGTAGTGTGATTTTACGTAAATATATTCGTTTTTACCAATATTTCGATTCTACTTCATGCTTTCTCACGATATGTGATTTGGCCTTCATATCTCAGAATTTCGAGAAGTTTGCATTTTTAAGCAAGTTTCTTGCATTTTGTTTTGTACTGAAAATCGTCGAATTTAGCAATATTTTGAAGTTTATCAATCCCCATTTACTTTATGTGATTTAAACAAAATATCATCGTATTAGGCAATATTTTGCCGTTTTTCCACGTTTTTGTAAATTTTCAGTTTACTGGTATTAATTCATTAAATATACAGTAAAAATAATGCAAACACATAATTGATTAGATAACAACCTTAAATACTTCATTTTCAATAATCCATTTGTTTCTAGTTAAAATACTGAGTAAGATATTGAAAAGGGGAGAAGTTCGGTTTTTATTGCATATATCGACGTTTCAGCCGGAATAGAGCGGTTTTACGTGTACATCATCCATCGGTAATATTAACGGAAAATCAGGAACATATTAGTTAATTCTAATTAAAACACAGATTTTTATCATTTGTATTGGAAACAACATTGTCATATGTCCTTTCTTGGATCTAAATAATACGAAACCTCGCCCCATGATTCGAAGTTAAAATCCTCAAATTTGGTATAATAGTGACTTTTTTCACGTTTTTCATGTAGTTTGATATTACGTAAATATATTCATTTTTACCAATATCTCGATACTATTTCATGTAGTATTTCAAATCACGATATGTGATTTGGCATAATCAGAATTTGGCATAATTTGATCAGAATTTTGCATAATATTGCATTTTAAGCAAGTTTTCTTGCATTTTGTGTCTTACGAAAAATCATCGGATTTAGCAATATTTTCACGTTTATCATCCCCTTTTCCTTTATGTGATATAAACAAAATATCATCGAATTAGGCAATATTTTGCTGTTTTTCCACGTTTTTGTGAATTTTCAGTTTATTGTTATTAATACATTAAATATACGATAAAAATGATGCAAACACATAATTGATTAGATATTACCATTAAATACTTTATTTTCAATCAACTATTTGTTTCTCGTTAAAATACAGACTAAGATATTGAAAAGGGGAGAAGTTCTGTTTTTATTGCATATATCGACGTTTCAGCTGGATTAGAGCGGTTTTACGTGTACATCTTCCATCGGTAATATAAACGGAAAATCAGGAACATTTTAGTTAATTCTAATGAAAACACATTGATTTTTATCATTTGTATTGGAATGATAAAATGTGTTTCGCATTGTCATATGTCTTTTCTTGGATCTAAATAATACGAAACCTCGCTCTATGATTTGAAGTTAAAATTCTCAAATATGGTAAAATAGTGACTTTTTTCACGTTTTTCATGTAGTGTGATTTTACGTAAATATATTCGTTTTTACCAATATTTCGATTGTACTTCACGCTTTCTCACGATATGTGATTTGGCCTTCATATCTCAGAATTTCGAGAAGTTTGCATTTTTAAGCAAGTTTCTTGCATTTTGTTTTGTACTGAAAATCGTCGAATTTAGCAATATTTTGACGTTTATCAATCCCCATTTACTTTATGTGATTTAAACAAAATATCATCGTATTAGGCAATATTTTGCCGTTTTTCCACGTTTTTGTAAATTTTCAGTTAATTGGTATTAATTCATTAAATATACGATAAAAATAATGCAAACAGGTAATTGATTAGATAACAACCTTAAACACTTCATTTTCAATAATCCATTTGTTTCTAGTTAAAATACTGAGTAAGATATTGAAAAGGGGAGAAGTTCGGTTTTTATTGCATATATCGACGTTTCAGCCGGAATAGAGCGGTTTTACGTGTACATCTTCCATCGGTAATATAAACGGAAAATCAGGAACATATTAGTTAATTCTAATGAAAACACATTGATTTTTATCATTTGTATTGGAAACAACATTGTCATATGTCTTTTCTTGGATCTAAATAATACGAATCCTCGCTCCATGATTCGAAGTTAAAATCCTCAAATTTGGTATAAAAGTGACTTTTTTCACGATTTCATGTAGTTTGATATTACGTAAATATATTCATTTTTACCAATATCTCGATACTATTTCATGTAGTATCACGATATGTGATTTGACCTTCAAATCTCAGAATTTCGCATATTACTGCATTTTAAGCAAGTTTTCTTGCATTTTGTGTTATACGAAAAATCATCGAATTTAGCAATATTTTGACGTTTATCATCCTCTTTTCCTTTATGTGATTTAAACAAAATATCATCGAATTAGGCAATATTTTGCTGTTTTTCCACGTTTTGGTGAATTTTCAGTTTATTGTTATTATTACACTAAATATACGATAAAAATTATGCAAACGCATAATTGATTAGATATTACCATTAAATACTTTATTTTCAATCAACTATTTGTTTCTCGTTAAAATATAGACTAAGATATTGAAAAGGGGAGAAGTTCTGTTTTTATTGCATATATCGACGTTTCAGCTGGATTAGAGCGTTTTTACGTGTACATCTTCCATCGGTAATATAAACGGAAAATCAGGAACATTTTAGTTAATTCTAATGAAAACACATTGATTTTTATCATTTGTATTGGAATGATAAAATGTGTTTCGCATTCTCATGTCTTTTCTTGGATCTAAATACTACGAAACCTCGCTCTATAAATTGAAGTTAAAATCCTCAAATATGGTAAAATAGTGACGTTTTTCACGTTTTTCATGTAGTGTGATTTTACGTAAATATAATCGTTTTACCAATATTTCGATTCTAATTCAAATTTTCTCACGATATGTGATTTGGCCTTCATATCTCAGAATTTTGCAAAGTTTGCATTTTTAAGCAAGTTTCTTGCATTTTGTTTTGTACTAAAAATCGTCGAATTTAGCAATATTTTGACGTATATCAATCCCCTTTTCCTTTATGTGATTTAAACAAAATATCATCGAATTAGGGAATACTTTGCCGTTTTTCCACGTTTTTGTAAATTTTGAGTTTATTGGTATTAATTCATTAAATATACGATAAAAATAATGCAAACACATTATTGATTAGATTACAACCTTATATACTTCTTTTTCAATAATCCATTTGTTTCTCGTTAAAATACTGAGTAAGATATTGAAAAGGGGAAAAGTTCGGTTTTTATTGCATATATCGACGTTTCAGCCGGAATAAAGCGGTTTTACGTGTACATCTTCCATCGGTAATATAAACGGAAAATCAGGAACATATTAGTTAATTCTAATGAAAACACATTGATTTTTATCATTTGTATTGGAAACAACACTGTCATATGTCTTTTCTTGGATCTCAATAATACGAAACCTTGCTCCATGATTCGAAGTTAAAATCCTCAAATTTGGTATAAAAGTGACTTTTTTCACGTTTTTCATGTAGTTTGATATTACGTAAATATATTCATTTTTACCAATATCTCGATACTATTTCATGAAGTATCACGATATGTGATTTGACCTTCATATCTCAGAATTTCGCATAATAATGCATTTTAAGCAAGTTTTCTTGCATTTTGTGTTATACGAAAAATCATCGAATTTAGCAATATTTTAACGTTTATCATCCTCTTTTCCTTTATGTGATTTAAACAAAATATCATCGAATTAGGCAATATTTTGCTGTTTTTCTACGTTTTGGTGAATTTTCAGTTTCTTGTTATTATTACATTAAATATGCGATAAAAATGATGCAAACACATAATTGGGATATTACCCTTAAATACTTTATTTTCAATCAACTATTTGTTTCTCGTTAAAATACAGACTAAGATATTGAAAGGGGAGAAGTTCTGTTTTTATTGCATATATCGACGTTTCAGCTGGATTAGAGCGGTTTTAAGTGTACATCTTCCATCGGTAATATAAACGGAAAATCAGGAACATTTTAGTTAATTCTAATGAAAACACATTGATTTTTATCATTTGTATTGGAATGATAAAATTTGTGTCGCATTTTCATATGTCTTTTTTTGGATCTAAATAATACGAAACCTTGCTCTATGATTTGAAGTTAAAATCCTCAAATATGGTAAAATAGTGACTTTTTTCACGTTTTTTATGTAGTGTGATTTTACGTAAATATATTCGTTTTTACCAATATTTCGATTCTACTTCATGTTTTCTCACGATATGTGAATTGGCCTGCATATCTCAGAATTTCGCAAAGTTTGCATTTTTAAGCAAGTTTCTTGCAAATTGTTTTGTACTAAAAATCGTCGAATTTAGCAATATTTTGACGTTTATCAATCCCCTTTTCCTTTATGTGATTTAAACTAAATATCATCGAATTAGGCAATATTTTGCCGTTTTTCCACGTTTTTGTAAATTTTCAGTTTACTGATAATAATTCATTAAATATACAGTAAAAATAATGCAAACACATAATTGATTAGATAACAACCTTAAATACTTCATTTTCAATAATCCATTTGTTTCTCGTTAAAATACTGAATAAGATATTGAAAAGGGGAGAAGTTCGGTTTTTATTGCATATATCGACGTTTCAGCCGGAATAGAGCGGTTTTACGTGTACATCTTCCATCGGTAATATTAACGGAAAATCAGGAACATATTAGTTAATTCTAATTAAAACACAGATTTTTATCATTTGTATTGGAAACAACATTGCCATATGTCCTTTCTTGGATCTAAATAATACGAAACCTCGCCCCATGATTCGAAGTTAAAATCCTCAAATTTGGTATAATAGTGACTTTTTTCACGTTTTTCATGTAGTTTGATATTACGTAAATATATTCATTTTTACCAATATCTCGATACTATTTCATGTAGTATTTCAAATCACGATATGTGATTTGGCATAATCAGAATTTGGCATAATTTGATCAGAATTTTGCATAATATTGCATTTTAAGCAAGTTTTCTTGCATTTTGTGTCGTACGAAAAATCATCAAATTTAGCAATATTTTCACGTTTATCATCCCCTTTTCCTTTATGTGATTTAAACAAAATATCATCGAATTAGGCAATATTTTGCTGTTTTCCACGTTTTTGTGAATTTTCAGTTTACTGTTATTAATACATTAAATATACGATAAAAATTATGCAAACACATAATTGATTAGATATTACCCTAATTACTTTAATTTCAATCAACTATTTGTTTCTCGTTAAAATGAAGACTAAGATATTAAAAAGGGGATAACTTTTGTTTTTAATGCATATATCGACGTTTCAGCTGGATTAGAGCGTTTTTACGTGTACATCTTCCATCGGTAATATAAACGGAAAATCAGGAACATTTTAGTTAATTCTAATGAAAACACATTGATTTTTATCATTTGTATTGGAATGATAAAATGTGTGTCGCATTGTCATATGTCTTTTCTTGGATCTAAATAATACGAAACCTCGCTCTATGATTTAAAGTTAAAATCCTCAAATATGGTAAAATAGTGACTTTTTTTCACGTTTTTTATGTAGTGTGATTTTACGTAAATATATTCGTTTTACCAATATTTCGATTCTACTTCATGCTTTCTCACGATATGTGATTTGGCCTTCATATCTCAGAATTTCGAAAAGTTTGCATTTTTAAGCAAGTTTCTTGCATTTTGTTTTGTACTGAAAATCGTCGAATTTAGCAATATTTTGACGTTTATCATCCTCTTTTCCTTTATGTGATTTAAACAAAATATCATCGAATTAGGCAATATTTTGCTGTTTTTCCACGTTTTAGTGAATTTTCAGTTTATTGTTATTATTACATTAAATATACGATAAAAATGATACAAACACATAATTGATTAGATAATACCATTAAATCCTTTATTTTCAATCAACTATTTGTTTCTCGTTAAAATATAGACTAAGATATTGAAAAGGGGAGAAGTTCTGTTTTTATTGCATATATCGACGTTTCAGCTGGATTAGAGCGGTTTTAAGTGTACATCTTCCATCGGTAATATAAACGGAAAATCAGGAACATTTTAGTTAATTCTAATGAAAACACATTGATTTTTATCATTTGTATTGGAATGATAAAATGTGTGTCGCATTTTCATGTCTTTTCTTGGATCTAAATAATACGAAACCTTGCTCTATGATTTGAAGTTAAAATCCTCAAATATGGTAAAATAGTGACTTTTTTCACGTTTTTCATGTAGTGTGATTTTACGTAAATATATTCGTTTTTACCAATATTTCGATTCTACTTCATGCTTTCTCACGATATGTGATTTGGCCTTCATATCTCAGAATTTCGAGAAGTTTGCATTTTTAAGCAAGTTTCTTGCATTTTGTTTTGTACTGAAAATCGTCGAATTTAGCAATATTTTGAAGTTTATCAATCCTCATTTACTTTATGTGATTTAAACAAAATATCATCGTATTAGGCAATATTTTGCCGTTTTTCCACGTTTTTGTAAATTTTCAGTTTACTGGTATTAATTCATTAAATATACAGTAAAAATAATGCAAACACATAATTGATTAGATAACAACCTTAAATACTTCATTTTCAATAATCCATTTGTTTCTAGTTAAAATACTGAGTAAGATATTGAAAAGGGGAGAAGTTCGGTTTTTATTGCATATATCGACGTTTCAGCCGGAATAGAGCGGTTTTACGTGTACATCATCCATCGGTAATATTAACGGAAAATCAGGAACATATTAGTTAATTCTAATTAAAACACATTGATTTTTATCATTTGTATTGGAAACAACACTGTCATATGTCTTTTCTTGGATCTCAATAATACGAAACCTTGCTCCATGATTCGAAGTTAAAATCCTCAAATTTGGTATAAAAGTGACTTTTTTCACGTTTTTCATGTAGTTTGATATTACGTAAATATATTCATTTTTACCAATATCTCGATACTATTTCATGAAGTATCACGATATGTGATTTGACCTTCATATCTCAGAATTTCGCATAATAATGCATTTTAAGCAAGTTTTCTTGCATTTTGTGTTATACGAAAAATCATCGAATTTAGCAATATTTTAACGTTTATCATCCTCTTTTCCTTTATGTGATTTAAACAAAATATCATCGAATTAGGCAATATTTTGCTGTTTTTCTACGTTTTGGTGAATTTTCAGTTTATTGTTATTATTACATTAAATATGCGATAAAAATGATGCAAACACATAATTGGGATATTACCCTTAAATACTTTATTTTCAATCAACTATTTGTTTCTCGTTAAAATACAGACTAAGATATTGAAAGGGGAGAAGTTCTATTTTTATTGCATATATCGACGTTTCAGCTGGATTAGAGCGGTTTTAAGTGTACATCTTCCATCGGTAATATAAACGGAAAATCAGGAACATTTTAGTTAATTCTAATGAAAACACATTGATTTTTATCATTTGTATTGGAATGATAAAATGTGTTTCGCATTGTCATATGTCTTTTCTTGGATCTAAATAATACGAAACCTCGCTCTATGATTTGAAGTTAAAATTCTCAAATATGGTAAAATAGTGACTTTTTTCACGTTTTTCATGTAGTGTGATTTTACGTAAATATATTCGTTTTTACCAATATTTCGATTGTACTTCACGCTTTCTCACGATATGTGATTTGGCCTTCATATCTCAGAATTTCGAGAAGTTTGCATTTTTAAGCAAGTTTCTTGCATTTTGTTTTGTACTGAAAATCGTCGAATTTAGCAATATTTTGACGTTTATCAATCCCCATTTACTTTATGTGATTTAAACAAAATATCATCGTATTAGGCAATATTTTGCCGTTTTTCCACGTTTTTGTAAATTTTCAGTTAATTGGTATTAATTCATTAAATATACGATAAAAATAATGCAAACAGGTAATTGATTAGATAACAACCTTAAACACTTCATTTTCAATAATCCATTTGTTTCTAGTTAAAATACTGAGTAAGATATTGAAAAGGGGAGAAGTTCGGTTTTTATTGCATATATCGACGTTTCAGCCGGAATAGAGCGGTTTTACGTGTACATCTTCCATCGGTAATATAAACGGAAAATCAGGAACATATTAGTTAATTCTAATGAAAACACATTGATTTTTATCATTTGTATTGGAAACAACATTGTCATATGTCTTTTCTTGGATCTAAATAATACGAATCCTCGCTCCATGATTCGAAGTTAAAATCCTCAAATTTGGTATAAAAGTGACTTTTTTCACGATTTCATGTAGTTTGATATTACGTAAATATATTCATTTTTACCAATATCTCGATACTATTTCATGTAGTATCACGATATGTGATTTGACCTTCAAATCTCAGAATTTCGCATATTACTGCATTTTAAGCAAGTTTTCTTGCATTTTGTGTTATACGAAAAATCATCGAATTTAGCAATATTTTAACGTTTATCATCCTCTTTTCCTTTATGTGATTTAAACAAAATATCATCGAATTAGGCAATATTTTGCTGTTTTTCCACGTTTTGGTGAATTTTCAGTTTATTGTTATTATTACACTAAATATACGATAAAAATTATGCAAACGCATAATTGATTAGATATTACCATTAAATACTTTATTTTCAATCAACTATTTGTTTCTCGTTAAAATATAGACTAAGATATTGAAAAGGGGAGAAGTTCTGTTTTTATTGCATATATCGACGTTTCAGCTGGATTAGAGCGTTTTTACGTGTACATCTTCCATCGGTAATATAAACGGAAAATCAGGAACATTTTAGTTAATTCTAATGAAAACACATTGATTTTTATCATTTGTATTGGAATGATAAAATGTGTTTCGCATTCTCATGTCTTTTCTTGGATCTAAATAATACGAAACCTCGCTCTATAAATTGAAGGTAAAATCCTCAAATATGGTAAAATAGTGACGTTTTTCACGTTTTTCATGTAGTGTGATTTTACGTAAATATAATCGTTTTACCAATATTTCGATTCTAATTCAAATTTTCTCACGATATGTGATTTGGCCTTCATATCTCAGAATTTTGCAAAGTTTGCATTTTTAAGCAAGTTTCTTGCATTTTGTTTTGTACTAAAAATCGTCGAATTTAGCAATATTTTGACGTATATCAATCCCCTTTTCCTTTATGTGATTTAAACAAAATATCATCGAATTAGGGAATACTTTGCCGTTTTTCCACGTTTTTGTAAATTTTGAGTTTATTGGTATTAATTCATTAAATATACGATAAAAATAATGCAAACACATTATTGATTAGATTACAACCTTATATACTTCTTTTTCAATAATCCATTTGTTTCTCGTTAAAATACTGAGTAAGATATTGAAAAGGGGAAAAGTTCGGTTTTTATTGCATATATCGACGTTTCAGCCGGAATAAAGCGGTTTTACGTGTACATCTTCCATCGGTAATATAAACGGAAAATCAGGAACATATTAGTTAATTCTAATGAAAACACATTGATTTTTATCATTTGTATTGGAAACAACACTGTCATATGTCTTTTCTTGGATCTCAATAATACGAAACCTTGCTCCATGATTCGAAGTTAAAATCCTCAAATTTGGTATAAAAGTGACTTTTTTCACGTTTTTCATGTAGTTTGATATTACGTAAATATATTCATTTTTACCAATATCTCGATACTATTTCATGAAGTATCACGATATGTGATTTGACCTTCATATCTCAGAATTTCGCATAATAATGCATTTTAAGCAAGTTTTCTTGCATTTTGTGTTATACGAAAAATCATCGAATTTAGCAATATTTTAACGTTTATCATCCTCTTTTCCTTTATGTGATTTAAACAAAATATCATCGAATTAGGCAATATTTTGCTGTTTTTCTACGTTTTGGTGAATTTTCAGTTTATTGTTATTATTACATTAAATATGCGATAAAAATGATGCAAACACATAATTGGGATATTACCCTTAAATACTTTATTTTCAATCAACTATTTGTTTCTCGTTAAAATACAGACTAAGATATTGAAAGGGGAGAAGTTCTGTTTTTATTGCATATATCGACGTTTCAGCTGGATTAGAGCGGTTTTAAGTGTACATCTTCCATCGGTAATATAAACGGAAAATCAGGAACATTTTAGTTAATTCTAATGAAAACACATTGATTTTTATCATTTGTATTGGAATGATAAAATTTGTGTCGCATTTTCATATGTCTTTTTTTGGATCTAAATAATACGAAACCTTGCTCTATGATTTGAAGTTAAAATCCTCAAATATGGTAAAATAGTGACTTTTTTCACGTTTTTCATGTAGTGTGATTTTACGTAAATATATTCGTTTTTACCAATATTTCGATTCTACTTCATGTTTTCTCACGATATGTGAATTGGCCTGCATATCTCAGAATTTCGCAAAGTTTGCATTTTTAAGCAAGTTTCTTGCAAATTGTTTTGTACTAAAAATCGTCGAATTTAGCAATATTTTGACGTTTATCAATCCCCTTTTCCTTTATGTGATTTAAACTAAATATCATCGAATAGGCAATATTTTGCCGTTTTTCCACGTTTTTGTAAATTTTCAGTTTACTGATAATAATTCATTAAATATACAGTAAAAATAATGCAAACACATAATTGATTAGATAACAACCTTAAATACTTCATTTTCAATAATCCATTTGTTTCTCGTTAAAATACTGAATAAGATATTGAAAAGGGGAGAAGTTCGGTTTTTATTGCATATATCGACGTTTCAGCCGGAATAGAGCGGTTTTACGTGTACATCTTCCATCGGTAATATTAACGGAAAATCAGGAACATATTAGTTAATTCTAATTAAAACACAGATTTTTATCATTTGTATTGGAAACAACATTGCCATATGTCCTTTCTTGGATCTAAATAATACGAAACCTCGCCCCATGATTAGAAGTTAAAATCCTCAAATTTGGTATAATAGTGACTTTTTTCACGTTTTTCATGTAGTTTGATATTACGTAAATATATTCATTTTTACCAATATCTCGATACTATTTCATGTAGTATTTCAAATCACGATATGTGATTTGGCATAATCAGAATTTGGCATAATTTGATCAGAATTTTGCATAATATTGCATTTTAAGCAAGTTTTCTTGCATTTTGTGTCGTACGAAAAATCATCAAATTTAGCAATATTTTCACGTTTATCATCCCCTTTTCCTTTATGTGATTTAAACAAAATATCATCGAATTAGGCAATATTTTGCTGTTTTCCACGTTTTTGTGAATTTTCAGTTTACTGTTATTAATACATTAAATATACGATAAAAATTATGCAAACACATAATTGATTAGATATTACCCTAATTACTTTAATTTCAATCAACTATTTGTTTCTCGTTAAAATGAAGACTAAGATATTAAAAAGGGGATAACTTTTGTTTTTAATGCATATATCGACGTTTCAGCTGGATTAGAGCGTTTTTACGTGTACATCTTCCATCGGTAATATAAACGGAAAATCAGGAACATTTTAGTTAATTCTAATGAAAACACATTGATTTTTATCATTTGTATTGGAATGATAAAATGTGTGTCGCATTGTCATATGTCTTTTCTTGGATCTAAATAATACGAAACCTCGCTCTATGATTTAAAGTTAAAATCCTCAAATATGGTAAAATAGTGACTTTTTTTCACGTTTTTCATGTAGTGTGATTTTACGTAAATATATTCGTTTTACCAATATTTCGATTCTACTTCATGCTTTCTCACGATATGTGATTTGGCCTTCATATCTCAGAATTTCGAAAAGTTTGCATTTTTAAGCAAGTTTCTTGCATTTTGTTTTGTACTGAAAATCGTCGAATTTAGCAATATTTTGACGTTTATCAATCCCCATTTACTTTATGTGATTTAAACAAAATATCATCGTATTAGGCAATATTTTGCCGTTTTTCCACGTTTTTGTAAATTTTCAGTTTATTGGTATTAATTCATTAAATATACGATAAAAATAATGCAAACACGTAATTGATTAGATAACAACCTTAAATACTTCACTTTCAATAATCCATTTGTTTCTAGTTAAAATACTGAGTAAGATATTGAAAAGGGAAGAAGTTCGGTTTTTATTGCATATATCGACGTTTCAGCCGGAATAGAGCGGTTTTACGTGTACATCTTCCATCGGTAATATAAACGGAAAATCAGGAACATATTAGTTAATTCTAATGAAAACACATTGACTTTTATCATTTGTATTGGAAACAACACTGTCATATGTCTTTTATTGGATCTCAATAATACGAAACCTTGCTCCATGATTCGAAGTTAAAATCCTCAAATTTGGTATAAAAGTGACTTTTTTCACGTTTTTCATGTAGTTTGATATTACGTAAATATATTCATTTTTTCCAATATCTCGATACTATTTCATGTAATATCACGATATGTGATTTGGCCTTCAAATCTCAGAATTTCGCATAATAATGCATTTTAAGCAAGTTTTCTTGCATTTTGTGTCGTACGAAAAATCATCGAATTTAGCAATATATTCACGTTTATCATCCCCGTTTCCTTTTTGTGATATAAACAAAATATCATCGAATTAGGCAATATTTTGCTGTTTTTCCACGTTTTGGTGAATTTTCAGTTTATTGTTATTAATACATTAAATATACGATAAAAATTATGCAAACACATTATTGATTAGATATTACCATTAAATACTTTATTTTCAATCAACTATTTGTTTCTCGTTAAAATACAGACTAAGATATTGAAAAGGGGAGAAGTTCTGTTTTTATTGCATATATCGACGTTTCAGCTGGATTAGAGCGGTTTTAAGTGTACATCTTCCATCGGTAATATAAACGGAAAATCAGGAACATTTTAGTTAATTCTAATGAAAACACATTGATTTTTATCATTTGTATTGGAATGATAAAATGTGTTTCGCATTCTCATGTCTTTTTTTGGATCTAAATAATTCGAAACCTCGCTCTATGATTTGAAGTTAAAATCCTCAAATATGGTAAAATAGTGACTTTTTTCACGTTTTTCATGTAGTGTGATTATACGTAAATATATTCGTTTTTACCAATATTTCGATTCTACTTCATGTTTTCTCACGATATGTGAATTGGCCTGCATATCTCAGAATTTCGCAAAGTTTGCATTTTTAAGCAAGTTTCTTGCAATTTGTTTTGTACTAAAAATCGTCGAATTCAGCAATATTTTGACTTTTATCAATCCCCTTTTCCTTTATGTGATTTAAACTAAATATCATCGAATTAGGCAATATTTTGCCGTTTTTCCACGTTTTTGTAAATTTTCAGTTTACTGGTAATAATTCATTAAATATATAGTAAAAATAATGCAAACACATAATTGATTAGATAACAACCTTAAATACTTCATTTTCAATAATCCATTTGTTTCTCGTTAAAATACTGAGTAAGATATTGAAAAGGGGAGAAGTTCGGTTATTATTGCATATATCGACGTTTCAGCCGGAATAGAGCGGTTTTACGTGTACATCTTCCATCGGTAATATTAACGGAAAATCAGGAACATATTAGTTAATTCTAATTAAAACACAGATTTTTATCATTTGTATTGGAAACAACATTGTCATATGTCCTTTCTTGGATCAAAATAATACGAAACCTCGCCCCATGATTCGAAGTTAAAATCCTCAAATTTGGTATAATAGTGACTTTTTTCACGTTTTTCATGTAGTTTGATATTACGTACATATACTCATTTTTACCAATACCTCGATACTATTTCATGTAGTATTTCAAATCACGATATGTGATTTGGCATAATCAGAATTTGGCATAATTTGATCAGAATTTTGCATAATATTGCATTTTAAGCAAGTTTTCTTGCATTTTGTGTCGTACGAAAAATCATCGAATTTAGCAATATTTTCACGTTTATCATCCCCTTTTCCTTAATGTGATATAAACAAAATATCATCGAATTAGGCAATATTTTGCTGTTTTTCCACGTTTTTGTGAATTTTCAGTTTATTGTTATTAATACATTAAATATACGATAAAAATGATGCAAACACATAATTGATTAGATATTACCATTAAATACTTTATTTTCAATCAACTATTTGTTTCTCGTTAAAATACAGACTAAGATATTGAAAAGGGGAGAAGTTCTGTTTTTATTGCATATATCGACGTTTCAGCTGGATTAGAGCGGTTTTACGTGTTTATCTTCCATCGGTAATATAAACGGAAAATCAGGAACATTTTAGTTAATTCTAATGAAAACACATTGATTTTTATCGTTTGTATTGGAATGATAAAATGTGTTTCGCATTGTCATATGTCTTTTCTTGGATCTAAATAATACGAAACCTCGCTCTATGATTTGAAGTTAAAATCCTCAAATATGGTAAAATAGTGACTTTTTTCACGTTTTTCATGTAGTGTGATTTTACGTAAATATATTCGTTTTTACCAATATTTCGATTGTACTTCACGCTTTCTCACGATATGTGATTTGGCCTTCATATCTCAGAATTTCGAGAAGTTTGCATTTTTAAGCAAGTTTCTTGCATTTTGTTTTGTACTGAAAATCGTCGAATTTAGCAATATTTTGACGTTTATCAATCCCCATTTACTTTATGTGATTTAAACAAAATATCATCGTATTAGGCAATATTTTGCCGTTTTTCCACGTTTTTGTAAATTTTCAGTTTATTGGTATTAATTCATTAAATATACGATAAAAATAATGCAAACACGTAATTGATTAGATAACAACCTTAAATACTTCATTTTCAATAATCCATTTGTTTCTAGTTAAAATACTGAGTAAGATATTGAAAAGGGGAGAAGTTCGGTTTTTTATGCATATATCGACGTTTCAGCCGGAATAGAGCGGTTTTACGTGTACATCTTCCATCGGTAATATAAACGGAAAATCAGGAACATATTAGTTAATTCTAATGAAAACACATTGTTTTTTATCATTTGTATTGGCAACAACATTGTCATATGTCTTTTCTTGGATCTAAATAATACGAAACCTCGCTCCATGATTCGAAGTTAAAATCCTCAAATTTGGTATAATAGTGACTTTTTTCACGTTTTTCATGTAGTTTGATATTACGTAAATATATTCATTTTTACCATATCTCGATACTATTTCATGTAGTATCACGATATGTGATTTGGCCTTCAAATCTCAGAATTTCGCATAATAATGCATTTTAAGCAAGTTTTCTTGCATTTTGTGTCGTACGAAAAATCATCGAATTTAGCAATATTTTCACATTTATCATCCCCTTTTCCTTTTTGTGATATAAACAAAATATCATCGAATTAGGCAATATTTTGCTGTTTTTCCACGTTTTGGTGAATTTTCAGTTTATTGTTATTAATACATTAAATATACGATAAAAATGATGCAAACACATAATTGATTAGATATTACCATTAAATACTTTATTTTCAATCAACTATTTGTTTCTCGTTAAAATACAGACTAAGATATTGAAAAGGGGAGAAGTTCTGTTTTTATTGCATATATCGACGTTTCAGCTGGATTAGAGCGGTTTTAAGTGTACATCTTCCATCGGTAATATAAACGGAAAATCAGGAACATTTTAGTTAATTCTAATGAAAACACATTGATTTTTATCGTTTGTATTGGAATGATAAAATGTGTTTCGCATTGTCATATGTCTTTTTTTGGATCTAAATAATACGAAACCTCGCTCTATGATTTGAAGTTAAAATCCTCAAATATGGTAAAATAGTGACTTTTTTCACGTTTTTCATGTAGTGTGATTTTACGTAAATATATTCGTTTTTACCAATATTTCGATTCTACTTCATGTTTTCTCACGATATGTGAATTGGACTGCATATCTCAGAATTTCGCAAAGTTTGCATTTTTAAGCAAGTTTCTTGCAAATTGTTTTGTACTAAAAATCGTCGAATTTAGCAATATTTTGACGTTTATCAATCCCCTTTTCCTTTATGTGATTTAAACTAAATATCATCGAATTAGGCAATATTTTGCCGTTTTTCCACGTTTTTGTAAATTTTCAGTTTACTGATAATAATTCATTAAATATACAGTAAAAATAATGCAAACACATAATTGATTAGATAACAACCTTAAATACTTCATTTTCAATAATCCATTTGTTTCTCGTTAAAATACTGAATAAGATATTGAAAAGGGGAGAAGTTCGGTTTTTATTGCATATATCGACGTTTCAGCCGGAATAGAGCGGTTTTACGTGTACATCTTCCATCGGTAATATTAACGGAAAATCAGGAACATATTAGTTAATTCTAATTAAAACACAGATTTTTATCATTTGTATTGGAAACAACATTGCCATATGTCCTTTCTTGGATCTAAATAATACGAAACCTCGCCCCATGATTCGAAGTTAAAATCCTCAAATTTGGTATAATAGTGACTTTTTTCACGTTTTTCATGTAGTTTGATATTACGTAAATATATTCATTTTTACCAATATCTCGATACTATTTCATGTAGTATTTCAAATCACGATATGTGATTTGGCATAATCAGAATTTGGCATAATTTGATCAGAATTTTGCATAATATTGCATTTTAAGCAAGTTTTCTTGCATTTTGTGTCGTACGAAAAATCATCAAATTTAGCAATATTTTCACGTTTATCATCCCCTTTTCCTTTATGTGATTTAAACAAAATATCATCGAATTAGGCAATATTTTGCTGTTTTCCACGTTTTTGTGAATTTTCAGTTTACTGTTATTAATACATTAAATATACGATAAAAATTATGCAAACACATAATTGATTAGATATTACCCTAATTACTTTAATTTCAATCAACTATTTGTTTCTCGTTAAAATGAAGACTAAGATATTAAAAAGGGGATAACTTTTGTTTTTAATGCATATATCGACGTTTCAGCTGGATTAGAGCGTTTTTACGTGTACATCTTCCATCGGTAATATAAACGGAAAATCAGGAACATTTTAGTTAATTCTAATGAAAACACATTGATTTTTATCATTTGTATTGGAATGATAAAATGTGTGTCGCATTGTCATATGTCTTTTCTTGGATCTAAATAATACGAAACCTCGCTCTATGATTTAAAGTTAAAATCCTCAAATATGGTAAAATAGTGACTTTTTTCACGTTTTTCATGTAGTGTGATTTTACGTAAATATATTCGTTTTACCAATATTTCGATTCTACTTCATGCTTTCTCACGATATGTGATTTGGCCTTCATATCTCAGAATTTCGAAAAGTTTGCATTTTTAAGCAAGTTTCTTGCATTTTGTTTTGTACTGAAAATCGTCGAATTTAGCAATATTTTGACGTTTATCAATCCCCATTTACTTTATGTGATTTAAACAAAATATCATCGTATTAGGCAATATTTTGCCGTTTTTCCACGTTTTTGTAAATTTTCAGTTTATTGGTATTAATTCATTAAATATACGATAAAAATAATGCAAACACGTAATTGATTAGATAACAACCTTAAATACTTCACTTTCAATAATCCATTTGTTTCTAGTTAAAATACTGAGTAAGATATTGAAAAGGGAAGAAGTTCGGTTTTTATTGCATATATCGACGTTTCAGCCGGAATAGAGCGGTTTTACGTGTACATCTTCCATCGGTAATATAAACGGAAAATCAGGAACATATTAGTTAATTCTAATGAAAACACATTGACTTTTATCATTTGTATTGGAAACAACACTGTCATATGTCTTTTATTGGATCTCAATAATACGAAACCTTGCTCCATGATTCGAAGTTAAAATCCTCAAATTTGGTATAAAAGTGACTTTTTTCACGTTTTTCATGTAGTTTGATATTACGTAAATATATTCATTTTTTCCAATATCTCGATACTATTTCATGTAATATCACGATATGTGATTTGGCCTTCAAATCTCAGAATTTCGCATAATAATGCATTTTAAGCAAGTTTTCTTGCATTTTGTGTCGTACGAAAAATCATCGAATTTAGCAATATTTTCACGTTTATCATCCCCGTTTCCTTTTTGTGATATAAACCAAATATCATCGAATTAGGCAATATTTTGCTGTTTTTCCACGTTTTGGTTAATTTTCAGTTTATTGTTATTAATACATTAAATATACGATAAAAATTATGCAAACACATTATTGATTAGATATTACCATTAAATACTTTATTTTCAATCAACTATTTGTTTCTCGTTAAAATACAGACTAAGATATTGAAAAGGGGAGAAGTTCTGTTTTTATTGCATATATCGACGTTTCAGCTGGATTAGAGCGGTTTTAAGTGTACATCTTCCATCGGTAATATAAACGGAAAATCAGGAACATTTTAGTTAATTCTAATGAAAACACATTGATTTTTATCGTTTGTATTGGAATGATAAAATGTGTTTCGCATTGTCATATGTCTTTTTTTGGATCTAAATAATACGAAACCTCGCTCTATGATTTGAAGTTAAAACCCTCAAATATGGTAAAATAGTGACTTTTTTCACGTTTTTCATGTAGTGTGATTTTACGTAAATATATTCGTTTTTACTAATATTTCGATTCTACTTCATGTTTTCTCACGATATGTGAATTGGCCTGCATATCTCAGAATTTCGCAAAGTTTGCATTTTTAAGCAAGTTTCTTGCAAATTGTTTTGTACTAAAAATCGTCGAATTTAGCAATATTTTGACGTTTATCAATCCCCTTTTCCTTTATGTGATTTAAACTAAATATCATCGAATTAGGCAATATTTTGCCGTTTTTCCACGTTTTTGTAAATTTTCAGTTTACTGATAATAATTCATTAAATATACAGTAAAAATAATGCAAACACATAATTGATTAGATAACAACCTTAAATACTTCATTTTCAATAATCCATTTGTTTCTCGTTAAAATACTGAATAAGATATTGAAAAGGGGAGAAGTTCGGTTTTTATTGCATATATCGACGTTTCAGCCGGAATAGAGCGGTTTTACGTGTACATCTTCCATCGGTAATATTAACGGAAAATCAGGAACATATTAGTTAATTCTAATTAAAACACAGATTTTTATCATTTGTATTGGAAACAACATTGCCATATGTCCTTTCTTGGATCTAAATAATACGAAACCTCGCCCCATGATTCGAAGTTAAAATCCTCAAATTTGGTATAATAGTGACTTTTTTCACGTTTTTCATGTAGTTTGATATTACGTAAATATATTCATTTTTACCAATATCTCGATACTATTTCATGTAGTATTTCAAATCACGATATGTGATTTGGCATAATCAGAATTTGGCATAATTTGATCAGAATTTTGCATAATATTGCATTTTAAGCAAGTTTTCTTGCATTTTGTGTCGTACGAAAAATCATCAAATTTAGCAATATTTTCACGTTTATCATCCCCTTTTCCTTTATGTGATTTAAACAAAATATCATCGAATTAGGCAATATTTTGCTGTTTTCCACGTTTTTGTGAATTTTCAGTTTACTGTTATTAATACATTAAATATACGATAAAAATTATGCAAACACATAATTGATTAGATATTACCCTAATTACTTTAATTTCAATCAACTATTTGTTTCTCGTTAAAATGAAGACTAAGATATTAAAAAGGGGATAACTTTTGTTTTTAATGCATATATCGACGTTTCAGCTGGATTAGAGCGTTTTTACGTGTACATCTTCCATCGGTAATATAAACGGAAAATCAGGAACATTTTAGTTAATTCTAATGAAAACACATTGATTTTTATCATTTGTATTGGAATGATAAAATGTGTGTCGCATTGTCATATGTCTTTTCTTGGATCTAAATAATACGAAACCTCGCTCTATGATTTAAAGTTAAAATCCTCAAATATGGTAAAATAGTGACTTTTTTTCACGTTTTTCATGTAGTGTGATTTTACGTAAATATATTCGTTTTACCAATATTTCGATTCTACTTCATGCTTTCTCACGATATGTGATTTGGCCTTCATATCTCAGAATTTCGAAAAGTTTGCATTTTTAAGCAAGTTTCTTGCATTTTGTTTTGTACTGAAAATCGTCGAATTTAGCAATATTTTGACGTTTATCAATCCCCATTTACTTTATGTGATTTAAACAAAATATCATCGTATTAGGCAATATTTTGCCGTTTTTCCACGTTTTTGTAAATTTTCAGTTTATTGGTATTAATTCATTAAATATACGATAAAAATAATGCAAACACGTAATTGATTAGATAACAACCTTAAATACTTCACTTTCAATAATCCATTTGTTTCTAGTTAAAATACTGAGTAAGATATTGAAAAGGGAAGAAGTTCGGTTTTTATTGCATATATCGACGTTTCAGCCGGAATAGAGCGGTTTTACGTGTACATCTTCCATCGGTAATATAAACGGAAAATCAGGAACATATTAGTTAATTCTAATGAAAACACATTGACTTTTATCATTTGTATTGGAAACAACACTGTCATATGTCTTTTATTGGATCTCAATAATACGAAACCTTGCTCCATGATTCGAAGTTAAAATCCTCAAATTTGGTATAAAAGTGACTTTTTTCACGTTTTTCATGTAGTTTGATATTACGTAAATATATTCATTTTTTCCAATATCTCGATACTATTTCATGTAATATCACGATATGTGATTTGGCCTTCAAATCTCAGAATTTCGCATAATAATGCATTTTAAGCAAGTTTTCTTGCATTTTGTGTCGTACGAAAAATCATCGAATTTAGCAATATTTTCACGTTTATCATCCCCGTTTCCTTTTTGTGATATAAACAAAATATCATCGAATTAGGCAATATTTTGCTGTTTTTCCACGTTTTGGTGAATTTTCAGTTTATTGTTATTAATACATTAAATATACGATAAAAATTATGCAAACACATTATTGATTAGATATTACCATTAAATACTTTATTTTCAATCAACTATTTGTTTCTCGTTAAAATACAGACTAAGATATTGAAAAGGGGAGAAGTTCTGTTTTTATTGCATATATCGACGTTTCAGCTGGATTAGAGCGGTTTTAAGTGTACATCTTCCATCGGTAATATAAACGGAAAATCAGGAACATTTTAGTTAATTCTAATGAAAACACATTGATTTTTATCATTTGTATTGGAATGATAAAATGTGTTTCGCATTCTCATGTCTTTTTTTGGATCTAAATAATACGAAACCTCGCTCTATGATTTGAAGTTAAAATCCTCAAATATGGTAAAATAGTGACTTTTTTCACGTTTTTCATGTAGTGTGATTATACGTAAATATATTCGTTTTTACCAATATTTCGATTCTACTTCATGTTTTCTCACGATATGTGAATTGGCCTGCATATCTCAGAATTTCGCAAAGTTTGCATTTTTAAGCAAGTTTCTTGCAATTTGTTTTGTACTAAAAATCGTCGAATTCAGCAATATTTTGACTTTTATCAATCCCCTTTTCCTTTATGTGATTTAAACTAAATATCATCGAATTAGGCAATATTTTGCCGTTTTTCCACGTTTTTGTAAATTTTCAGTTTACTGGTAATAATTCATTAAATATATAGTAAAAATAATGCAAACACATAATTGATTAGATAACAACCTTAAATACTTCATTTTCAATAATCCATTTGTTTCTCGTTAAAATACTGAGTAAGATATTGAAAAGGGGAGAAGTTCGGTTATTATTGCATATATCGACGTTTCAGCCGGAATAGAGCGGTTTTACGTGTACATCTTCCATCGGTAATATTAACGGAAAATCAGGAACATATTAGTTAATTCTAATTAAAACACAGATTTTTATCATTTGTATTGGAAACAACATTGTCATATGTCCTTTCTTGGATCAAAATAATACGAAACCTCGCCCCATGATTCGAAGTTAAAATCCTCAAATTTGGTATAATAGTGACTTTTTTCACGTTTTTCATGTAGTTTGATATTACGTAAATATACTCATTTTTACCAATATCTCGATACTATTTCATGTAGTATTTCAAATCACGATATGTGATTTGGCATAATCAGAATTTGGCATAATTTGATCAGAATTTTGCATAATATTGCATTTTAAGCAAGTTTTCTTGCATTTTGTGTCGTACGAAAAATCATCGAATTTAGCAATATTTTCACGTTTATCATCCCCTTTTCCTTAATGTGATATAAACAAAATATCATCGAATTAGGCAATATTTTGCTGTTTTTCCACGTTTTTGTGAATTTTCAGTTTATTGTTATTAATACATTAAATATACGATAAGAATGATGCAAACACATAATTGATTAGATATTACCATTAAATACTTTATTTTCAATCAACTATTTGTTTCTCGTTAAAATACAGACTAAGATATTGAAAAGGGGAGAAGTTCTGTTTTTATTGCATATATCGACGTTTCAGCTGGATTAGAGCGGTTTTACGTGTTTATCTTCCATCGGTAATATAAACGGAAAATCAGGAACATTTTAGTTAATTCTAATGAAAACACATTGATTTTTATCGTTTGTATTGGAATGATAAAATGTGTTTCGCATTGTCATATGTCTTTTCTTGGATCTAAATAATACGAAACCTCGCTCTATGATTTGAAGTTAAAATCCTCAAATATGGTAAAATAGTGACTTTTTTCACGTTTTTCATGTAGTGTGATTTTACGTAAATATATTCGTTTTTACCAATATTTCGATTGTACTTCACGCTTTCTCACGATATGTGATTTGGCCTTCATATCTCAGAATTTCGAGAAGTTTGCATTTTTAAGCAAGTTTCTTGCATTTTGTTTTGTACTGAAAATCGTCGAATTTAGCAATATTTTGACGTTTATCAATCCCCATTTACTTTATGTGATTTAAACAAAATATCATCGTATTAGGCAATATTTTGCCGTTTTTCCACGTTTTTGTAAATTTTCAGTTTATTGGTATTAATTCATTAAATATACGATAAAAATAATGCAAACACGTAATTGATTAGATAACAACCTTAAATACTTCATTTTCAATAATCCATTTGTTTCTAGTTAAAATACTGAGTAAGATATTGAAAAGGGGAGAAGTTCGGTTTTTATTGCATATATCGACGTTTCAGCCGGAATAGAGCGGTTTTACGTGTACATCTTCCATCGGTAATATAAACGGAAAATCAGGAACATATTAGTTAATTCTAATGAAAACACATTGTTTTTTATCATTTGTATTGGCAACAACATTGTCATATGTCTTTTCTTGGATCTAAATAATACGAAACCTCGCTCCACGATTCGAAGTTAAAATCCTCAAATTTGGTATAATAGTGACTTTTTTCACGTTTTTCATGTAGTTTGATATTACGTAAATATATTCATTTTTACCAATATCTCGATACTATTTCATGTAGTATCACGATATGTGATTTGGCCTTCAAATCTCAGAATTTCGCATAATAATGCATTTTAAGCAAGTTTTCTTGCATTTTGTGTCGTACGAAAAATCATCGAATTTAGCAATATTTTCACATTTATCATCCCCTTTTCCTTTTTGTGATATAAACAAAATATCATCGAATTAGGCAATATTTTGCTGTTTTTCCACGTTTTGGTGAATTTTCAGTTTATTGTTATTAATACATTAAATATACGATAAAAATGATGCAAACACATAATTGATTAGATATTACCATTAAATACTTTATTTTCAATCAACTATTTGTTTCTCGTTAAAATACAGACTAAGATATTGAAAAGGGGAGAAGTTCTGTTTTTATTGCATATATCGACGTTTCAGCTGGATTAGAGCGGTTTTAAGTGTACATCTTCCATCGGTAATATAAACGGAAAATCAGGAACATTTTAGTTAATTCTAATGAAAACACATTGATTTTTATCGTTTGTATTGGAATGATAAAATGTGTTTCGCATTGTCATATGTCTTTTTTTGGATCTAAATAATACGAAACCTCGCTCTATGATTTGAAGTTAAAATCCTCAAATATGGTAAAATAGTGACTTTTTTCACGTTTTTCATGTAGTGTGATTTTACGTAAATATATTCGTTTTTACCAATATTTCGATTCTACTTCATGTTTTCTCACGATATGTGAATTGGCCTGCATATCTCAGAATTTCGCAAAGTTTGCATTTTTAAGCAAGTTTCTTGCAAATTGTTTTGTACTAAAAATCGTCGAATTTAGCAATATTTTGACGTTTATCAATCCCCTTTTCCTTTATGTGATTTAAACTAAATATCATCGAATTAGGCAATATTTTGCCGTTTTTCCACGTTTTTGTAAATTTTCAGTTTACTGATAATAATTCATTAAATATACAGTAAAAAAAATGCAAACACATAATTGATTAGATAACAACCTTAAATACTTCATTTTCAATAATCCATTTGTTTCTCGTTAAAATACTGAATAAGATATTGAAAAGGGGAGAAGTTCGGTTTTTATTGCATATATCGACGTTTCAGCCGGAATAGAGCGGTTTTACGTGTACATCTTCCATCGGTAATATTAACGGAAAATCAGGAACATATTAGTTAATTCTAATTAAAACACAGATTTTTATCATTTGTATTGGAAACAACATTGCCATATGTCCTTTCTTGGATATAAATAATACGAAACCTCGCCCCATGATTCGAAGTTAAAATCCTCAAATTTGGTATAATAGTGACTTTTTTCACGTTTTTCATGTAGTTTGATATTACGTAAATATATTCATTTTTACCAATATCTCGATACTATTTCATGTAGTATTTCAAATCACGATATGTGATTTGGCATAATCAGAATTTGGCATAATTTGATCAGAATTTTGCATAATATTGCATTTTAAGCAAGTTTTCTTGCATTTTGTGTCGTACGAAAAATCATCAAATTTAGCAATATTTTCACGTTTATCATCCCCTTTTCCTTTATGTGATTTAAACAAAATATCATCGAATTAGGCAATATTTTGCTGTTTTCCACGTTTTTGTGAATTTTCAGTTTACTGTTATTAATACATTAAATATACGATAAAAATTATGCAAACACATAATTGATTAGATATTACCCTAATTACTTTAATTTCAATCAACTATTTGTTTCTCGTTAAAATGAAGACTAAGATATTAAAAAGGGGATAACTTTTGTTTTTAATGCATATATCGACGTTTCAGCTGGATTAGAGCGTTTTTACGTGTACATCTTCCATCGGTAATATAAACGGAAAATCAGGAACATTTTAGTTAATTCTAATGAAAACACATTGATTTTTATCATTTGTATTGGAATGATAAAATGTGTGTCGCATTGTCATATGTCTTTTCTTGGATCTAAATAATACGAAACCTCGCTCTATGATTTAAAGTTAAAATCCTCAAATATGGTAAAATAGTGACTTTTTTTCACGTTTTTCATGTAGTGTGATTTTACGTAAATATATTCGTTTTACCAATATTTCGATTCTACTTCATGCTTTCTCACGATATGTGATTTGGCCTTCATATCTCAGAATTTCGAAAAGTTTGCATTTTTAAGCAAGTTTCTTGCATTTTGTTTTGTACTGAAAATCGTCGAATTTAGCAATATTTTGACGTTTATCAATCCCCATTTACTTTATGTGATTTAAACAAAATATCATCGTATTAGGCAATATTTTGCCGTTTTTCCACGTTTTTGTAAATTTTCAGTTTATTGGTATTAATTCATTAAATATACGATAAAAATAATGCAAACACGTAATTGATTAGATATCAACCTTAAATACTTCACTTTCAATAATCCATTTGTTTCTAGTTAAAATACTGAGTAAGATATTGAAAAGGGAAGAAGTTCGGTTTTTATTGCATATATCGACGTTTCAGCCGGAATAGAGCGGTTTTACGTGTACATCTTCCATCGGTAATATAAACGGAAAATCAGGAACATATTAGTTAATTCTAATGAAAACACATTGACTTTTATCATTTGTATTGGAAACAACACTGTCATATGTCTTTTATTGGATCTCAATAATACGAAACCTTGCTCCATGATTCGAAGTTAAAATCCTCAAATTTGGTATAAAAGTGACTTTTTTCACGTTTTTCATGTAGTTTGATATTACGTAAATATATTCATTTTTTCCAATATCTCGATACTATTTCATGTAATATCACGATATGTGATTTGGCCTTCAAATCTCAGAATTTCGCATAATAATGCATTTTAAGCAAGTTTTCTTGCATTTTGTGTCGTACGAAAAATCATCGAATTTAGCAATATTTTCACGTTTATCATCCCCGTTTCCTTTTTGTGATATAAACAAAATATCATCGAATTAGGCAATATTTTGCTGTTTTTCCACGTTTTGGTGAATTTTCAGTTTATTGTTATTAATACATTAAATATACGATAAAAATTATGCAAACACATTATTGATTAGATATTACCATTAAATACTTTATTTTCAATCAACTATTTGTTTCTCGTTAAAATACAGACTAAGATATTGAAAAGGGGAGAAGTTCTGTTTTTATTGCATATATCGACGTTTCAGCTGGATTAGAGCGGTTTTAAGTGTACATCTTCCATCGGTAATATAAACGGAAAATCAGGAACATTTTAGTTAATTCTAATGAAAACACATTGATTTTTATCATTTGTATTGGAATGATAAAATGTGTTTCGCATTCTCATGTCTTTTTTTGGATCTAAATAATACGAAACCTCGCTCTATGATTTGAAGTTAAAATCCTCAAATATGGTAAAATAGTGACTTTTTTCACGTTTTTCATGTAGTGTGATTATACGTAAATATATTCGTTTTTACCAATATTTCGATTCTACTTCATGTTTTCTCACGATATGTGAATTGGCCTGCATATCTCAGAATTTCGCAAAGTTTGCATTTTTAAGCAAGTTTCTTGCAATTTGTTTTGTACTAAAAATCGTCGAATTCAGCAATATTTTGACTTTTATCAATCCCCTTTTCCTTTATGTGATTTAAACTAAATATCATCGAATTAGGCAATATTTTGCCGTTTTTCCACGTTTTTGTAAATTTTCAGTTTACTGGTAATAATTCATTAAATATATAGTAAAAATAATGCAAACACATAATTGATTAGATAACAACCTTAAATACTTCATTTTCAATAATCCATTTGTTTCTCGTTAAAATACTGAGTAAGATATTGAAAAGGGGAGAAGTTCGGTTATTATTGCATATATCGACGTTTCAGCCGGAATAGAGCGGTTTTACGTGTACATCTTCCATCGGTAATATTAACGGAAAATCAGGAACATATTAGTTAATTCTAATTAAAACACAGATTTTTATCATTTGTATTGGAAACAACATTGTCATATGTCCTTTCTTGGATCAAAATAATACGAAACCTCGCCCCATGATTCGAAGTTAAAATCCTCAAATTTGGTATAATAGTGACTTTTTTCACGTTTTTCATGTAGTTTGATATTACGTAAATATACTCATTTTTACCAATATCTCGATACTATTTCATGTAGTATTTCAAATCACGATATGTGATTTGGCATAATCAGAATTTGGCATAATTTGATCAGAATTTTGCATAATATTGCATTTTAAGCAAGTTTTCTTGCATTTTGTGTCGTACGAAAAATCATCGAATTTAGCAATATTTTCACGTTTATCATCCCCTTTTCCTTAATGTGATATAAACAAAATATCATCGAATTAGGCAATATTTTGCTGTTTTTCCACGTTTTTGTGAATTTTCAGTTTATTGTTATTAATACATTAAATATACGATAAGAATGATGCAAACACATAATTGATTAGATATTACCATTAAATACTTTATTTTCAATCAACTATTTGTTTCTCGTTAAAATACAGACTAAGATATTGAAAAGGGGAGAAGTTCTGTTTTTATTGCATATATCGACGTTTCAGCTGGATTAGAGCGGTTTTACGTGTTTATCTTCCATCGGTAATATAAACGGAAAATCAGGAACATTTTAGTTAATTCTAATGAAAACACATTGATTTTTATCGTTTGTATTGGAATGATAAAATGTGTTTCGCATTGTCATATGTCTTTTCTTGGATCTAAATAATACGAAACCTCGCTCTATGATTTGAAGTTAAAATCCTCAAATATGGTAAAATAGTGACTTTTTTCACGTTTTTCATGTAGTGTGATTTTACGTAAATATATTCGTTTTTACCAATATTTCGATTGTACTTCACGCTTTCTCACGATATGTGATTTGGCCTTCATATCTCAGAATTTCGAGAAGTTTGCATTTTTAAGCAAGTTTCTTGCATTTTGTTTTGTACTGAAAATCGTCGAATTTAGCAATATTTTGACGTTTATCAATCCCCATTTACTTTATGTGATTTAAACAAAATATCATCGTATTAGGCAATATTTTGCCGTTTTTCCACGTTTTTGTAAATTTTCAGTTTATTGGTATTAATTCATTAAATATACGATAAAAATAATGCAAACACGTAATTGATTAGATAACAACCTTAAATACTTCATTTTCAATAATCCATTTGTTTCTAGTTAAAATACTGAGTAAGATATTGAAAAGGGGAGAAGTTCGGTTTTTATTGCATATATCGACGTTTCAGCCGGAATAGAGCGGTTTTACGTGTACATCTTCCATCGGTAATATAACGGAAAATCAGGAACATATTAGTTAATTCTAATGAAAACACATTGATTTTTATCATTTGTATTGGAAACAACATTGTCATATGTCCTTTCTTGGATCTAAATAATACGAAACCTCGCTCCATGATTCGAAGTTAAAATCCTCAAATTTGGTATAATAGTGACTTTTTTCACGTTTTTCATGTAGTTTGATATTACGTAAATATATTCATTTTTACCAATATCTCGATACTATTTCATGTAGTATCACGATATGTGATTTGGCATATCAAATTGCAATGATCAGAATTTCGCATAATATTGCATTTTAAGCAAGTTTTCTTGCATTTTGTGTCGTACGAAAAATCATCGAATTTAGCAATATTTTCACAGTTTATCATCCCCTTTTCCTTTATGTGATATAAACAAAATATCATCGAATTAGGCAATATTTTGCTGTTTTTCCACGTTTTGGTGAATTTTCAGTTTATTGTTATTAATACATTAAATATACGATAAAAATTATGCAAACACATAATTGATTAGATATTACCATTAAATACTTTATTTTCAATCAACTATTTGTTTCTCGTTAAAATACAGACTAAGATATTGAAAAGGGGAGAAGTTCTGTTTTTATTGCATATATCGACGTTTCAGCTGGATTAGAGCGGTTTTACGTGTACATCTTCCATCGGTAATATAAACGGAAAATCAGGAACATTTTAGTTAATTCTAATGAAAACACATTGATTTTTATCGTTTGTATTGGAATGATAAAATGTGTTTCGCATTGTCATATGTCTTTTCTTGGATCTAAATAATACGAAACCTCGCTCTATGATTTGAAGTTAAAATCCTCAAATATGGTAAAATAGTGACTTTTTTCACGTTTTTCATGTAGTGTGATTTTACGTAAATATATTCGTTTTTACCAATATTTCGATTCTACTTCATGCTTTCTCACGATATGTGATTTGGCCTTCATATCTCAGAATTTCGAAAAGTTTGCATTTTTAAGCAAGTTTCTTGCAATTTGTTTTGTACTGAAAATCGTCGAATTTAGCAATATTTTGACGTTTATCAATCCCCATTTACTTTATGTGATTTAAACAAAATATCATCGTATTAGGCAATATTTTGCCGTTTTTCCACGTTTTTGTAAATTTTCAGTTTATTGGTATTAATTCATTAAATATACGATAAAAATAATGCAAACACGTAATTGATTAGATAACAACCTTAAATACTTCATTTTCAATAATCCATTTGTTTCTAGTTAAAATACTGAATAAGATATTGAAAAGGGGAGAAGTTCGGTTTTTATTGCATATATCGACGTTTCAGCCGGAATAGAGCGGTTTTACGTGTACATCTTCCATCGGTAATATTAACGGAAAATCAGGAACATATTAGTTAATTCTAATTAAAACACAGATTTTTATCATTTGTATTGGAAACAACATTGCCATATGTCCTTTCTTGGATCTAAATAATACGAAACCTCGCCCCATGATTCGAAGTTAAAATCCTCAAATTTGGTATAATAGTGACTTTTTTCACGTTTTTCATGTAGTTTGATATTACGTAAATATATTCATTTTTACCAATATCTCGATACTATTTCATGTAGTATTTCAAATCACGATATGTGATTTGGCATAATCAGAATTTGGCATAATTTGATCAGAATTTTGCATAATATTGCATTTTAAGCAAGTTTTCTTGCATTTTGTGTCGTACGAAAAATCATCAAATTTAGCAATATTTTCACGTTTATCATCCCCTTTTCCTTTATGTGATTTAAACAAAATATCATCGAATTAGGCAATATTTTGCTGTTTTCCACGTTTTTGTGAATTTTCAGTTTACTGTTATTAATACATTAAATATACGATAAAAATTATGCAAACACATAATTGATTAGATATTACCCTAATTACTTTAATTTCAATCAACTATTTGTTTCTCGTTAAAATGAAGACTAAGATATTAAAAAGGGGATAACTTTTGTTTTTAATGCATATATCGACGTTTCAGCTGGATTAGAGCGTTTTTACGTGTACATCTTCCATCGGTAATATAAACGGAAAATCAGGAACATTTTAGTTAATTCTAATGAAAACACATTGATTTTTATCATTTGTATTGGAATGATAAAATGTGTGTCGCATTGTCATATGTCTTTTCTTGGATCTAAATAATACGAAACCTCGCTCTATGATTTAAAGTTAAAATCCTCAAATATGGTAAAATAGTGACTTTTTTTCACGTTTTTCATGTAGTGTGATTTTACGTAAATATATTCGTTTTACCAATATTTCGATTCTACTTCATGCTTTCTCACGATATGTGATTTGGCCTTCATATCTCAGAATTTCGAAAAGTTTGCATTTTTAAGCAAGTTTCTTGCATTTTGTTTTGTACTGAAAATCGTCGAATTTAGCAATATTTTGACGTTTATCAATCCCCATTTACTTTATGTGATTTAAACAAAATATCATCGTATTAGGCAATATTTTGCCGTTTTTCCACGTTTTTGTAAATTTTCAGTTTATTGGTATTAATTCATTAAATATACGATAAAAATAATGCAAACACGTAATTGATTAGATAACAACCTTAAATACTTCACTTTCAATAATCCATTTGTTTCTAGTTAAAATACTGAGTAAGATATTGAAAAGGGAAGAAGTTCGGTTTTTATTGCATATATCGACGTTTCAGCCGGAATAGAGCGGTTTTACGTGTACATCTTCCATCGGTAATATAAACGGAAAATCAGGAACATATTAGTTAATTCTAATGAAAACACATTGACTTTTATCATTTGTATTGGAAACAACACTGTCATATGTCTTTTATTGGATCTCAATAATACGAAACCTTGCTCCATGATTCGAAGTTAAAATCCTCAAATTTGGTATAAAAGTGACTTTTTTCACGTTTTTCATGTAGTTTGATATTACGTAAATATATTCATTTTTTCCAATATCTCGATACTATTTCATGTAATATCACGATATGTGATTTGGCCTTCAAATCTCAGAATTTCGCATAATAATGCATTTTAAGCAAGTTTTCTTGCATTTTGTGTCGTACGAAAAATCATCGAATTTAGCAATATTTTCACGTTTATCATCCCCGTTTCCTTTTTGTGATATAAACAAAATATCATCGAATTAGGCAATATTTTGCTGTTTTTCCACGTTTTGGTGAATTTTCAGTTTATTGTTATTAATACATTAAATATACGATAAAAATTATGCAAACACATTATTGATTAGATATTACCATTAAATACTTTATTTTCAATCAACTATTTGTTTCTCGTTAAAATACAGACTAAGATATTGAAAAGGGGAGAAGTTCTGTTTTTATTGCATATATCGACGTTTCAGCTGGATTAGAGCGGTTTTAAGTGTACATCTTCCATCGGTAATATAAACGGAAAATCAGGAACATTTTAGTTAATTCTAATGAAAACACATTGATTTTTATCATTTGTATTGGAATGATAAAATGTGTTTCGCATTCTCATGTCTTTTTTTGGATCTAAATAATACGAAACCTCGCTCTATGATTTGAAGTTAAAATCCTCAAATATGGTAAAATAGTGACTTTTTTCACGTTTTTCATGTAGTGTGATTATACGTAAATATATTCGTTTTTACCAATATTTCGATTCTACTTCATGTTTTCTCACGATATGTGAATTGGCCTGCATATCTCAGAATTTCGCAAAGTTTGCATTTTTAAGCAAGTTTCTTGCAATTTGTTTTGTACTAAAAATCGTCGAATTCAGCAATATTTTGACTTTTATCAATCCCCTTTTCCTTTATGTGATTTAAACTAAATATCATCGAATTAGGCAATATTTTGCCGTTTTTCCACGTTTTTGTAAATTTTCAGTTTACTGGTAATAATTCATTAAATATATAGTAAAAATAATGCAAACACATAATTGATTAGATAACAACCTTAAATACTTCATTTTCAATAATCCATTTGTTTCTCGTTAAAATACTGAGTAAGATATTGAAAAGGGGAGAAGTTCGGTTATTATTGCATATATCGACGTTTCAGCCGGAATAGAGCGGTTTTACGTGTACATCTTCCATCGGTAATATTAACGGAAAATCAGGAACATATTAGTTAATTCTAATTAAAACACAGATTTTTATCATTTGTATTGGAAACAACATTGTCATATGTCCTTTCTTGGATCAAAATAATACGAAACCTCGCCCCATGATTCGAAGTTAAAATCCTCAAATTTGGTATAATAGTGACTTTTTTCACGTTTTTCATGTAGTTTGATATTACGTAAATATACTCATTTTTACCAATATCTCGATACTATTTCATGTAGTATTTCAAATCACGATATGTGATTTGGCATAATCAGAATTTGGCATAATTTGATCAGAATTTTGCATAATATTGCATTTTAAGCAAGTTTTCTTGCATTTTGTGTCGTACGAAAAATCATCGAATTTAGCAATATTTTCACGTTTATCATCCCCTTTTCCTTAATGTGATATAAACAAAATATCATCGAATTAGGCAATATTTTGCTGTTTTTCCACGTTTTTGTGAATTTTCAGTTTATTGTTATTAATACATTAAATATACGATAAGAATGATGCAAACACATAATTGATTAGATATTACCATTAAATACTTTATTTTCAATCAACTATTTGTTTCTCGTTAAAATACAGACTAAGATATTGAAAAGGGGAGAAGTTCTGTTTTTATTGCATATATCGACGTTTCAGCTGGATTAGAGCGGTTTTACGTGTTATCTTCCATCGGTAATATAAACGGAAAATCAGGAACATTTTAGTTAATTCTAATGAAAACACATTGATTTTTATCGTTTGTATTGGAATGATAAAATGTGTTTCGCATTGTCATATGTCTTTTCTTGGATCTAAATAATACGAAACCTCGCTCTATGATTTGAAGTTAAAATCCTCAAATATGGTAAAATAGTGACTTTTTTCACGTTTTTCATGTAGTGTGATTTTACGTAAATATATTCGTTTTTACCAATATTTCGATTGTACTTCACGCTTTCTCACGATATGTGATTTGGCCTTCATATCTCAGAATTTCGAGAAGTTTGCATTTTTAAGCAAGTTTCTTGCATTTTGTTTTGTACTGAAAATCGTCGAATTTAGCAATATTTTGACGTTTATCAATCCCCATTTACTTTATGTGATTTAAACAAAATATCATCGTATTAGGCAATATTTTGCCGTTTTTCCACGTTTTTGTAAATTTTCAGTTTATTGGTATTAATTCATTAAATATACGATAAAAATAATGCAAACACGTAATTGATTAGATAACAACCTTAAATACTTCATTTTCAATAATCCATTTGTTTCTAGTTAAAATACTGAAGTAAGATATTGAAAAGGGGAGAAGTTCGGTTTTTATTGCATATATCGACGTTTCAGCCGGAATAGAGCGGTTTTACGTGTACATCTTCCATCGGTAATATTAACGGAAAATCAGGAACATATTAGTTAATTCTAATTAAAACACAGATTTTTATCATTTGTATTGGAAACAACATTGTCATATGTCCTTTCTTGGATCTAAATAATACGAAACCTCGCCCCATGATTCGAAGTTAAAATCCTCAAATTTGGTATAATAGTGACTTTTTTCACGTTTTTCATGTAGTTTGATATTACGTAAATATATTCATTTTTACCAATATCTCGATACTATTTCATGTAGTATTTCAAATCACGATATGTGATTTGGCATAATCAGAATTTGGCATAATTTGATCAGAATTTTGCATAATATTGCATTTTAAGCAAGTTTTCTTGCATTTTGTGTCGTACGAAAAATCATCGAATTTAGCAATATTTTCACGTTTATCATCCCCTTTTCCTTTATGTGATTTAAACAAAATATCATCGAATTAGGCAATATTTTGCTGTTTTTCCACGTTTTTGTGAATTTTCAGTTTATTGTTATTAATACATTAAATATACGATAAAAATTATGCAAACACATAATTGATTAGATATTACCATTAATTACTTTAATTTCAATCAACTATTTGTTTCTCGTTAAAATGAAGACTAAGATATTGAAAAAGGGGAGAACGTTCTGTTTTTAATTGCATATATCGACGTTTCAGCTGGATTAGAGCGGTTTTACGTGTACATCTTCCATCGGTAATATAAACGGAAAATCAGGAACATTTTAGTTAATTCTAATGAAAACACATTGATTTTTATCATTTGTATTGGAATGATAAAATGTGTGTCGCATTGTCATATGTCTTTTCTTGGATCTAAATAATACGAAACCTCGCTCTATGATTTAAAGTTAAAATCCTCAAATATGGTAAAATAGTGACTTTTTTCACGTTTTTCATGTAGTGTGATTTTACGTAAATATATTCGTTTTACCAATATTTCGATTCTACTTCATGCTTTCTCACGATATGTGATTTGGCCTTCATATCTCAGAATTTCGAAAAGTTTGCATTTTTAAGCAAGTTTCTTGCATTTTGTTTTGTACTGAAAATCGTCGAATTTAGCAATATTTTGACGTTTATCAATCCCCATTTACTTTATGTGATTTAAACAAAATATCATCGTATTAGGCAATATTTTGCCGTTTTTCCACGTTTTTGTAAATTTTCAGTTTATTGGTATTAATTCATTAAATATACGATAAAAATAATGCAAACACGTAATTGATTAGATAACAACCTTAAATACTTCACTTTCAATAATCCATTTGTTTCTAGTTAAAATACTGAGTAAGATATTGAAAAGGGGAAGAAGTTCGGTTTTTATTGCATATATCGACGTTTCAGCCGGAATAGAGCGGTTTTACGTGTACATCTTCCATCGGTAATATAAACGGAAAATCAGGAACATATTAGTTAATTCTAATGAAAACACATTGACTTTTTATCATTTGTATTGGAAACAACACTGTCATATGTCTTTTATTGGATCTCAATAATACGAAACCTTGCTCCATGATTCGAAGTTAAAATCCTCAAATTTGGTATAATAGTGACTTTTTTCACGTTTTTCATGTAGTTTGATATTACGTAAATATATTCATTTTTTACCAATATCTCGATACTATTTCATGTAATATCACGATATGTGATTTGGCCTTCAAATCTCAGAATTTCGCATAATAATGCATTTTAAGCAAGTTTTCTTGCATTTTGTGTCGTACGAAAAATCATCGAATTTAGCAATATTTTCACGTTTATCATCCCCTTTTCCTTTTTGTGATATAAACAAAATATCATCGAATTAGGCAATATTTTGCTGTTTTTCCACGTTTTGGTGAATTTTCAGTTTATTGTTATTAATACATTAAATATACGATAAAAATTATGCAAACACATTATTGATTAGATATTACCATTAAATACTTTATTTTCAATCAACTATTTGTTTCTCGTTAAAATACAGACTAAGATATTGAAAAGGGGAGAAGTTCTGTTTTTATTGCATATATCGACGTTTCAGCTGGATTAGAGCGGTTTTAAGTGTACATCTTCCATCGGTAATATAAACGGAAAATCAGGAACATTTTAGTTAATTCTAATGAAAACACATTGATTTTTATCATTTGTATTGGAATGATAAAATGTGTTTCGCATTGTCATATGTCTTTTCTTGGATCTAAATAATACGAAACCTCGCTCTATGATTTGAAGTTAAAATCCTCAAGTATGGTAAAATAGTGACTTTTTTCACGTTTTTCATGTAGTGTGATTATACGTAAATATATTCGTTTTTACCAATATTTCGATTCTACTTCATGTTTTCTCACGATATGTGAATTGGCCTGCATATCTCAGAATTTCGCAAAGTTTGCATTTTTAAGCAAGTTTCTTGCAATTTGTTTTGTACTAAAAATCGTCGAATTCAGCAATATTTTGACGTTTATCAATCCCCTTTTCCTTTATGTGATTTAAACTAAATATCATCGAATTAGGCAATATTTTGCCGTTTTTCCACGTTTTTGTAAATTTTCAGTTTACTGGTAATAATTCATTAAATATACTAGTAAAAATAATGCAAACACATAATTGATTAGATAACAACCTTAAATACTTCATTTTCAATAATCCATTTGTTTCTCGTTAAAATACTGAGTAAGATATTGAAAAGGGGAGAAGTTCGGTTATTATTGCATATATCGACGTTTCAGCCGGAATAGAGCGGTTTTACGTGTACTTCTTCCATCGGTAATATTAACGGAAAATCAGGAACATATTAGTTAATTCTAATTAAAACACATGATTTTTATCATTTGTATTGGAAACAACATTGTCATATGTCCTTTCTTGGATCTAAATAATACGAAACCTCGCCCCATGATTCGAAGTTAAAATCCTCAAATTTGGTATAATAGTGACTTTTTTCACGTTTTTCATGTAGTTTGATATTACGTAAATATACTTCATTTTTACCAATATCTCGATACTATTTCATGTAGTATTTCAAATCACGATATGTGATTTGGCATAATCAGAATTTGGCATAATTTGATCAGAATTTTGCATAATATTGCATTTTAAGCAAGTTTTCTTGCATTTTGTGTCGTACGAAAAATCATCGAATTTAGCAATATTTTCACGTTTATCATCCCCTTTTCCTTATGTGATATAAACAAAATATCATCGAATTAGGCAATATTTTGCTGTTTTTCCACGTTTTTGTGAATTTTCAGTTTATTGTTATTAATACATTAAATATACGATAAAAATTATGCAAACACATAATTGATTAGATATTACCATTAAATACTTTATTTTCAATCAACTATTTGTTTCTCGTTAAAATACAGACTAAGATATTGAAAAGGGGAGAAGTTCTGTTTTTATTGCATATATCGACGTTTCAGCTGGATTAGAGCGGTTTTACGTGTACATCTTCCATCGGTAATATAAACGGAAAATCAGGAACATTTTAGTTAATTCTAATGAAAACACATTGATTTTTATCGTTTGTATTGGAATGATAAAATGTGTTTCGCATTGTCATATGTCTTTTCTTGGATCTAAATAATACGAAACCTCGCTCTATGATTTGAAGTTAAAATCCTCAAATATGGTAAAATAGTGACTTTTTTCACGTTTTTCATGTAGTGTGATTTTACGTAAATATATTCGTTTTTACCAATATTTCGATTGTACTTCACGCTTTCTCACGATATGTGATTTGGCCTTCATATCTCAGAATTTCGAGAAGTTTGCATTTTTAAGCAAGTTTCTTGCATTTTGTTTTGTACTGAAAATCGTCGAATTTAGCAATATTTTGACGTTTATCAATCCCCATTTACTTTATGTGATTTAAACAAAATATCATCGTATTAGGCAATATTTTGCCGTTTTTCCACGTTTTTGTAAATTTTCAGTTTATTGGTATTAATTCATTAAATATACGATAAAAATAATGCAAACACAGTAATTGATTAGATAACAACCTTAAATACTTCATTTTCAATAATCCATTTGTTTCTAGTTAAAATACTGAGTAAGATATTGAAAAGGGGAGAAGTTCGGTTTTTATTGCATATATCGACGTTTCAGCCGGAATAGAGCGGTTTTACGTGTACATCTTCCATCGGTAATATAACGGAAAATCAGGAACATATTAGTTAATTCTAATGAAAACACATTGATTTTTATCATTTGTATTGGAAACAACATTGTCATATGTCCTTTTCTTGGATCTAAATAATACGAAACCTCGCTCCATGATTCGAAGTTAAAATCCTCAAATTTGGTATAATAGTGACTTTTTTCACGTTTTTCATGTAGTTTGATATTACGTAAATATATTCATTTTTACCAATATCTCGATACTATTTCATGTAGTATCACGATATGTGATTTGGACCTTCATATCTCAGAATTTCGCATAATAATGCATTTTAAGCAAGTTTTCTTGCATTTTGTGTCGTACGAAAAATCATCGAATTTAGCAATATTTTCACGTTTATCATCCCCTTTTCCTTTATGTGATATTAAACAAAATATCATCGAATTAGGCAATATTTTGCTGTTTTTCCACGTTTTGGTGAATTTTCAGTTTATTGTTATTAATACATTAAATATACGATAAAAATTATGCAAACACATAATTGATTAGATATTACCATTAAATACTTTATTTTCAATCAACTATTTGTTTCTCGTTAAAATACAGACTAAGATATTGAAAAGGGGAGAAGTTCTGTTTTTATTGCATATATCGACGTTTCAGCTGGATTAGAGCGGTTTTACGTGTACATCTTCCATCGGTAATATAAACGGAAAATCAGGAACATTTTAGTTAATTCTAATGAAAACACATTGATTTTTATCATTTGTATTGGAATGATAAAATGTGTTTCGCATTGTCATATGTCTTTTCTTGGATCTAAATAATACGAAACCTCGCTCTATGATTTGAAGTTAAAATCCTCAAATATGGTAAAATAGTGACTTTTTTCACGTTTTTCATGTAGTGTGATTTTACGTAAATATATTCGTTTTTACCAATATTTCGATTCTACTTCATGCTTTCTCACGATATGTGATTTGGCCTTCATATCTCAGAATTTCGCAAAGTTTGCATTTTTAAGCAAGTTTCTTGCAATTTTGTTTTGTACTAAAAATCGTCGAATTTAGCAATATTTTGACGTTTATCAATCCCCATTTACTTTATGTGATTTAAACAAAATATCATCGTAATTAGGCAATATTTTGCCGTTTTTCCACGTTTTTGTAAATTTTCAGTTTATTGGTATTAATTCATTAAATATACGATAAAAATAATGCAAACACAGTAATTGATTAGATAACAACCTTAAATACTTCATTTTCAATAATCCATTTGTTTCTCGTTAAAATACTGAGTAAGATATTGAAAAGGGGAGAAAGTTCGGTTTTTATTGCATATATCGACGTTTCAGCCGGAATAGAGCGGTTTTACGTGTACATCTTCCATCGGTAATATAAACGGAAAATCAGGAACATATTAGTTAATTCTAATGAAAACACATTGATTTTTATCATTTGTATTGGAAACAACATTGTCATATGTCTTTTCTTGGATCTAAATAATACGAAACCTCGCTCCATGATTCGAAGTTAAAATCCTCAAATTTGGTATAATAGTGACTTTTTTCACGTTTTTCATGTAGTTTGATATTACGTAAATATATTCATTTTTACCAATATCTCGATACTATTTCATGTAAGTATCACGATATGTGATTTGACCTTCATAATCTCAGAATTTCGCATAATAATGCATTTTAAGCAAGTTTTCTTGCATTTTGTGTCGTACGAAAAATCATCGAATTTAGCAATATTTTCACGTTTATCATCCCCTTTTCCTTTATGTGATATAAACAAAATATCATCGAATTAGGCAATATTTTGCTGTTTTTCCACGTTTTGGTGAATTTTCAGTTTATTGTTATTAATACATTAAATATACGATAAAAATTATGCAAACACATAATTGATTAGATATTACCATTAAATACTTTATTTTCAATCAACTATTTGTTTCTCGTTAAAATACAGACTAAGATATTGAAAAGGGGAGAAGTTCTGTTTTTATTGCATATATCGACGTTTCAGCTGGATTAGAGCGGTTTTAAGTGTACATCTTCCATCGGTAATATAAACGGAAAATCAGGAACATTTTAGTTAATTCTAATGAAAACACATTGATTTTTATCATTTGTATTGGAATGATTAAATGTGTTTCGCATTGTCATATGTCTTTTTTGGATCTAAATAATACGAAACCTCGCTCTATGATTTGAAGTTAAAATCCTCAAATATGGTAAAATAGTGACTTTTTTCACGTTTTTCATGTAGTGTGATTTTACGTAAATATATTCGTTTTTACCAATATTTCGATTCTACTTCATGTTTTCTCACGATATGTGAATTGGCCTGCATATCTCAGAATTTCGCAAAGTTTGCATTTTTAAGCAAGTTTCTTGCAATTTGTTTTGTACTAAAAATCGTCGAATTTAGCAATATTTTGACGTTTATCAATCCCCTTTTCCTTTATGTGATTTAAACTAAATATCATCGAATTAGGCAATATTTTGCCGTTTTTTCCACGTTTTTGTAAATTTTCAGTTTACTGGTAATAATTCATTAAATATACGAGTAAAAATAATGCAAACACATAATTGATTAGATAACAACCTTAAATACTTCATTTTCAATAATCCATTTGTTTCTCGTTAAAATACTGAGTAAGATATTGAAAAGGGGAGAAGTTCGGTTATTATTGCATATATCGACGTTTCAGCCGGAATAGAGCGGTTTTACGTGTACATCTTCCATCGGTAATATTAACGGAAAATCAGGAACATATTAGTTAATTCTAATTAAAAAACAGATTTTTATCATTTGTATTGGAAACAACATTGTCATATGTCCTTTCTTGGATCTAAATAATACGAAACCTCGCCCCATGATTCGAAGTTAAAATCCTCAAATTTGGTATAATAGTGACTTTTTTCACGTTTTTCATGTAGTTTGATATTACGTAAATATATTCATTTTTACCAATATCTCGATACTATTTCATGTAGTATTTCATATCACGATATGTGATTTGGCATAATCAGAATTTGGCATAATTTGATCAGAATTTTGCATAATATTGCATTTTAAGCAAGTTTTCTTGCATTTTGTGTCGTACGAAAAATCATCGAATTTAGCAATATTTTCACGTTTATCATCCCCTTTTCCTTATGTGATATAAACAAAATATCATCGAATTAGGCAATATTTTGCTGTTTTTCCACGTTTTTGTGAATTTTCAGTTATTGTTATTAATACATTAAATATACGATAAAAATGATGCAAACACATAATTGATTAGATATTACCATTAAATACTTTATTTTCAATCAACTATTTGTTTCTCGTTAAAATACAGACTAAGATATTGAAAAGGGGAGAAGTTCTGTTTTTATTGCATATATCGACGTTTCAGCTGGATTAGAGCGGTTTTACGTGTACATCTTCCATCGGTAATATAAACGGAAAATCAGGAACATTTTAGTTAATTCTAATGAAAACACATTGATTTTTATCATTTGTATTGGAATGATAAAATGTGTGTCGCATTGTCATATGTCTTTTCTTGGATCTAAATAATACGAAACCTCGCTCTATGATTTGAAGTTAAAATCCTCAAATATGGTAAAATAGTGACTTTTTTCACGTTTTTCATGTAGTGTGATTTTACGTAAATATATTCGTTTTTACCAATATTTCGATTCTACTTCATGCTTTCTCACGATATGTGATTTGGCCTTCATATCTCAGAATTTCGAGAAGTTTGCATTTTTAAGCAAGTTTCTTGCATTTTGTTTTGTACTGAAAATCGTCGAATTTAGCAATATTTTGACGTTTATCAATCCCCATTTACTTTATGTGATTTAAACAAAATATCATCGTATTAGGCAATATTTTGCCGTTTTTCCACGTTTTTGTAAATTTTCAGTTTATTGGTATTAATTCATTAAATATACGATAAAAATAATGCAAACACGTAATTGATTAGATAACAACCTTAAATACTTCATTTTCAATAATACATTTGTTTCTAGTTAAAATACTGAGTAAGATATTGAAAAGGGGAGAAGTTCGGTTTTTATTGCATATATCGACGTTTCAGCCGGAATAGAGCGGTTTTACGTGTACATCTTCCATCGGTAATATAAACGGAAAATCAGGAACATATTAGTTAATTCTAATGAAAACACATTGATTTTTATCATTTGTATTGGCAACAACATTGTCATATGTCCTTTCTTGGATCTAAATAATACGAAACCTCAGCTCCATGATTCGAAGTTAAAATCCTCAAATTTGGTATAATAGTGACTTTTTTCACGTTTTTCATGTAGTTTGATATTACGTAAATATATTCATTTTTACCAATATCTCGATACTATTTCATGTAATATCACGATATGATCAATATCAATCAATCAATATGATTTGGCCTTCAAATCTCAAAATTTCGCATAATAATGAATTTTAAGCAAGTTTTCTTGCATTTTGTGTCGTACGAAAAATCATCGAATTTAGCAATATTTTCACGTTTATCATCCCCTTTTCCTTTATGTGATATAAACAAAATATCATCGAATTAGGCAATATTTTGCTGTTTTTCCACGTTTTGGTGAATTTTCAGTTTATTGTTATTAATACATTAAATATACGATAAAAATTATGCAAACACATTAATTGATTAGATATTACCATTAAATACTTTATTTTCAATCAACTATTTGTTTCTCGTTAAAATACAGACTAAGATATTGAAAAGGGGAGAAGTTCTGTTTTTATTGCATATATCGACGTTTCAGCTCGGATTAGAGCGGTTTTAAGTGTACATTCTTCCATCGGTAATATAAACGGAAAAATCAGGAACATTTTAGTTAATTCTAATGAAAACACATTGATTTTTATCATTTGTATTGGAATGATTAAAATGTGTTTCGCATTGTCATATGTCTTTTCTTGGATCTAAATAATACGAAACCTCGCTCTATGATTTGAAGTTAAAATCCTCAAATATGGTAAAATAGTGACTTTTTTCACGTTTTTCATGTAGTGTGATTATACGTAAATATATTCGTTTTTACCAATATTTCGATTCTACTTCATGCTTTCTCACGATATGTGAATTTGGCCTTCATATCTCAGAATTTCGAGAAGTTTGCATTTTTAAGCAAGTTTCTTGCAATTTGTTTTGTACTGAAAATCGTCGAATTCAGCAATATTTTGACGTTTATCAATCCCCATTTACTTTATGTGATTTAAACAAAATATCATCGTATTAGGCAATATTTTGCCGTTTTTCCACGTTTTTGTAAATTTTCAGTTTACTGGTATTAATTCATTAAATATACAGATAAAAATAATGCAAACACGTAATTGATTAGATAACAACCTTAAATACTTCATTTTCAATAATCCATTTGTTTCTAGTTAAAATACTGAGTAAGATATTGAAAAGGGGAGAAGTTCGGTTTTTATTGCATATATCGACGTTTCAGCCGGAATAGAGCGGTTTTACGTGTACATCTTCCATCGGTAATATAACGGAAAATCAGGAACATATTAGTTAATTCTAATGAAAACACATTGATTTTTATCATTTGTATTGGCAACAACATTGTCATATGTCCTTTCTTGGATCTAAATATTACGAAACCTCGCTCCATGATTCGAAGTTAAAATCCTCAAATTTGGTATAATAGTGACTTTTTTCACGTTTTTCATGTAGTTTGATATTACGTAAATATATTCATTTTTACCAATATCTCGATACTATTTCATGTAGTATTTCATATCACGATATGTGATTTGGCCTATCAAATCTCAAAATTTCGCATAATAATGCATTTTAAGCAAGTTTTCTTGCATTTTGTGTCGTACGAAAAATCATCGAATTTAGCAATATTTTCACGTTTATCATCCCCTTTTCCTTTATGTGATATAAACAAAATATCATCGAATTAGGCAATATTTTGCTGTTTTTCCACGTTTTGGTGAATTTTCAGTTTATTGTTATTAATACATTAAATATACGATAAAAATTATGCAAACACATAATTGATTAGATATTACCATTAAATACTTTATTTTCAATCAACTATTTGTTTCTCGTTAAAATACAGACTAAGATATTGAAAAGGGGAGAAGTTCTGTTTTTATTGCATATATCGACGTTTCAGCTGGATTAGAGCGGTTTTACGTGTACATCTTCCATCGGTAATATAAACGGAAAATCAGGAACATTTTAGTTAATTCTAATGAAAACACATTGATTTTTATCAGTTTGTATTGGAATGATTAAAATGTGTGTCGCATTGTCATATGTCTTTTCTTGGATCTAAATAATACGAAACCTCGCTCTATGATTTGAAGTTAAAATCCTCAAATATGGTAAAATAGTGACTTTTTTCACGTTTTTCATGTAGTGTGATTATACGTAAATATATTCGTTTTTACCAATATTTCGATTCTACTTCATGCTTTCTCACGATATGTGAATTGGCCTTCATATCTCAGAATTTCGCAGAAGTTTGCATTTTTAAGCAAGTTTCTTGCAATTTGTTTTGTACTGAAAATCGTCGAATTCAGCAATATTTTGACGTTTATCAATCCCCATTTACTTTATGTGATTTAAACTAAATATCATCGTAATTAGGCAATATTTTGCCGTTTTTCCACGTTTTTGTAAATTTTCAGTTTACTGGTATTAATTCAATAAATATACAGATAAAAATAATGCAAACACAGTAATTGATTAGATAACACCTTAAATACTTCATTTTCAATAATCCATTTGTTTCTAGTTAAAATACTGAGTAAGATATTGAAAAGGGGAGAAGTTCGGTTATTATTGCATATATCGACGTTTCAGCCGGAATAGAGCGGTTTTACGTGTACATCCTTCCATCGGTAATATTAACGGAAAATCAGGAACATATTAGTTAATTCTAATTAAAACACAGATTTTTATCATTTGTATTGGAAACAACATTGTCATATGTCCTTTCTTGGATCTAAATAATACGAAACCTAGCCCCATGATTCGAAGTTAAAATCCTCAAATTTGGTATAATAGTGACTTTTTTCACGTTTTTCATGTAGTTTGATATTACGTAAATATAGTTCATTTTTACCAATATCTCGATACTATTTCATGTAGTATCAGATATGTGATTTGCATAATCAGAATTTGCATATTATCAGAATTTCGCATAATACTTGCATTTTAAGCAAGTTTTCTTGCATTTTGTGTTATACGAAAAATCATCGAATTTAGCAATATTTTAACGTTTATCATCATCTTTTCCTTTATGTGATTTAAATAAAATATCATCGAATTAGGCAATATTTTGCTGTTTTCCACGTTTTGGTGAATTTTCAGATTATTGTTATTATTACAATAAATTTACGATAAAAATGATGCAAACACATAATTGATTAGATATTACCAATAAATCCTTTATTTTCAATCAACTATTTGTTTCTCGTTAAAATATAGACTAAGATATTGAAAAGGGGAGAAGTTCTGTTTTTATTGCATATATCGACATTTCAGCTGGATTAGAGCGGTTTTAAGTGTACATCTTCCATCGGTAATATAAACGGAAAATCAGGAACATTTTTCATTAGAAAAATTGTTTTCATTAGAATTAACTAAATTCTAATAAAAACACATTGATTTTTATCATTTGTATTGGAATGATAAAATGTGTGTCGCATTGTCATATGTCTTTTCTTGGATCTAAATAATACGAAACCTTGCTCTATGATTTGAAGTTAAAATCCTCAAATATGGTAAAATAGTGACTTTTTTCACGTTTTTCATGTAGTGTGATTTTACGTAAATATATTCGTTTTTACCAATATTTCGATTCTACTTCATGCTTTCTCACGATATGTGATTTGGCCTTCATATCTCAGAATTTCGAGAAGTTTGCATTTTTAAGCAAGTTTCTTGCATTTTGTTTTGTACTGAAAATCGTCGAATTTAGCAATATTTTGAAGTTTATCAATCCCCATTTACTTTATGTGATTTAAACAAAATATCATCGTATTAGGCAATATTTTGCCGTTTTTCCACGTTTTTGTAAATTTTCAGTTTATTGGTATTAATTCATTAAATATACGATAAAAATAATACAAACACGTAATTGATTAGATAACAACCTTAAATACTTCATTTTCAATAATACATTTGTTTCTAGTTAAAATACTGAGTAAGATATTGAAAAGGGGAGAAGTTCGGTTTTTATTGCATATATCGACGTTTCAGCCGGAATAGAGCGGTTTTACGTGTACATCTTCCATCGGTAATATAAACGGAAAATCAGGAACATATTAGTTAATTCTAATGAAAACACATTGATTTTTATCATTTGTATTGGCAACAACATTGTCATATGTCTTTTCTTTGATCTAAATATTACGAAACCTCGCTCCATGATTCGAAGTTAAAATCCTCAAATTTGGTATAATAGTGACTTTTTTCACGTTTTTCATGTAGTTTGATATTACGTAAATATATTCATTTTTACCAATATCTCGATACTATTTCATGTAATATCACGATATGTGATTTGGCCTTCAAATCTCAAAATTTCGCATAATAATGAATTTTAAGCAAGTTTTCTTGCATTTTGTGTCGTACGAAAAATCATCGAATTTAGCAATATTTTCACGTTTATCATCCCCTTTTCCTTTTTGTGATATAAACAAAATATCATCGAATTAGGCAATATTTTGCTGTTTTTCCACGTTTTGGTGAATTTTCAGTTTATTGTTATTAATACATTAAATATACGATAAAAATTATGCAAACACATTATTGATTAGATATTACCATTAAATACTTTATTTTCAATCAACTATTTGTTTCTCGTTAAAATACAGACTAAGATATTGAAAAGGGGAGAAGTTCTGTTTTTATTGCATATATCGACGTTTCACCTCGATTAGAGCGGTTTTAAGTGTACTTCTTCCATCGGTAATATAAACGAAAAATCAGGAACATTTTAGTTAATTCTAATGAAAACACATTGATTTTTATCATTTGTATTGGAATGATTAAATGTGTTTCGCATTGTCATATGTCTTTTTTTGGATCTAAATAATACGAAACCTCGCTCTATGATTTGAAGTTAAAATCCTCAAATATGGTAAAATAGTGACTTTTTTCACGTTTTTCATGTAGTGTGATTATACGTAAATATTTTCGTTTTTACCAATATTTCGATTCTACTTCATGTTTTCTCACGATATGTGAATTGGCCTGCATATCTCAGAATTTCGCAAAGTTTGCATTTTTAAGCAAGTTTCTTGCAATTTGTTTTGTACTAAAAATCGTCGAATTCAGCAATATTTTGACGTTTATCAATCCCCTTTTCCTTTATGTGATTTAAACTAAATATCATCGAATTAGGCAATATTTTGCCGTTTTTCCACGTTTTTTGTAAATTTTCAGTTTACTGGTAATAATTCATTAAATATACAGTAAAAATAATGCAAACACATAATTGATTAGATAACAACCTTAAATACTTCATTTTCAATAATCCATTTGTTTCTCGTTAAAATACTGAGTAAGATATTGAAAAGGGGAGAAGTTCGGTTATTATTGCATATATCGACGTTTCAGCCGGAATAGAGCAGTTTTACGTGTACATCTTCCATCGGTAATATTAACGGAAAATCAGGAACATATTAGTTAATTCTAATTAAAACACAGATTTTTATCATTTGTATTGGAAACAACATTGTCATATGTCCTTTCTTGGATCTAAATAATACGAAACCTCGCCCCATGATTCGAAGTTAAAATCCTCAAATTTGGTATAATAGTGACTTTTTTCACGTTTTTCATGTAGTTTGATATTACGTAAATATACTCATTTTTACCAATATCTCGATACTATTTCATGTATTATTTCAAATCACGATATGTGATTTGGCATAATCAGAATTTGGCATAATTTGATCAGAATTTTGCATAATATTGCATTTTAAGCAAGTTTTCTTGCATTTTGTGTCGTACGAAAAATCATCGAATTTAGCAATATTTTCACGTTTTTCATCCCCTTTTCCTTAATGTGATATAAACAATATATCATCGAATTAGGCAATATTTTGCTGTTTTTCCACGTTTTTGTGAATTTTCAGTTTATTGTTATTAATACATTAAATATACGATAAAAATTATGCAAACACATAATTGATTAGATATTACCATTAAATACTTTATTTTCAATCAACTATTTGTTTCTCGTTAAAATACAGACTAAGATATTGAAAAGGGGAGAAGTTCGGTTTTTATTGCATATATCGACGTTTCAGCTGGATTAGAGCGGTTTTACGTGTACATCTTCCATCGGTAATATAAACGGAAAATCAGGAACATTTTAGTTAATTCTAATGAAAACACATTGATTTTTATCGTTTGTATTGGAATGATAAAATGTGTTTCGCATTGTCATATGTCTTTTCTTGGATCTAAATAATACGAAACCTCGCTCTATGATTTGAAGTTAAAATCCTCAAATATGGTAAAATAGTGACTTTTTTCACGTTTTTCATGTAGTGTGATTTTACGTAAATATATTCGTTTTTACCAATCTTTCGATTGTACTTCACGCTTTCTCACGATATGTGATTTGCACTTTAAATCTCAGAATTTCGCATAATATTGCATTTTAAGCAAGTTTTCTTGCATTTTGTGTCGTACGAAAAATCATCGAATTTAGCAATATTTTCACGTTTATCATCCCCTTTTCCTTTTTGTGATATAAACAAAATATCATCGAATTAGGCAATATTTTGCTGTTTTTCCACGTTTTGGTGAATTTTCAGTTTATTGTTATTAATACATTAAATATACGATAAAAATTATGCAAACACATTATTGATTAGATATTACCATTAAATACTTTATTTTCAATCAACTATTTGTTTCTCGTTAAAATACAGACTAAGATATTGAAAAGGGGAGAAGTTCTGTTTTTATTGCATATATCGACGTTTCACCTCGATTAGAGCGGTTTTAAGTGTACATCTTCCATCGGTAATATAAACGAAAAATCAGGAACATTTTAGTTAATTCTAATGAAAACACATTGATTTTTATCATTTGTATTGGAATGATTAAATGTGTTTCGCATTGTCATATGTCTTTTTTTGGATCAAAATAATACGAAACCTCGCTCTATGATTTGAAGTTAAAATCCTCAAATATGGTAAAATAGTGACTTTTTTCACGTTTTTCATGTAGTGTGATTATACGTAAATATATTCGTTTTTACCAATATTTCGATTCTACTTCATGTTTTCTCACGATATGTGAATTGGCCTGCATATCTCAGAATTTCGCAAAGTTTGCATTTTTAAGCAAGTTTCTTGCAATTTGTTTTGTACTAAAAATCGTCGAATTCAGCAATATTTTGACGTTTATCAATCCCCTTTTCCTTTATGTGATTTAAACTAAATATCATCGAATTAGGCAATATTTTGCCGTTTTTCCACGTTTTTGTAAATTTTCAGTTTACTGGTAATAATTCATTAAATATACAGTAAAAATAATGCAAACACATAATTGATTAGATAACAACCTTAAATACTTCATTTTCAATAATCCATTTGTTTCTCGTTAAAATACTGAGTAAGATATTGAAAAGGGGAGAAGTTCGGTTATTATTGCATATATCGACGTTTCAGCCGGAATAGAGCAGTTTTACGTGTACATCTTCCATCGGTAATATTAACGGAAAATCAGGAACATATTAGTTAATTCTAATTAAAACACAGATTTTTATCATTTGTATTGGAAACAACATTGTCATATGTCCTTTCTTGGATCTAAATAATACGAAACCTCGCCCCATCATTCGAAGTTAAAATCCTCAAATTTGGTATAATAGTGACTTTTTTCACGTTTTTCATGTAGTTTGATATTACGTAAATATACTCATTTTTACCAATATCTCGATACTATTTCATGTAGTATTTCAAATCACGATATGTGATTTGGCATAATCAGAATTTGGCATAATTTGATCAGAATTTTGCATAATATTGCATTTTAAGCAAGTTTTCTTGCATTTTGTGTCGTACGAAAAATCATCGAATTTAGCAATATTTTCACGTTTATCATCCCCTTTTCCTTAATGTGATATAAACAAAATATCATCGAATTAGGCAATATTTTGCTGTTTTTCCACGTTTTTGTGAATTTTCAGTTTATTGTTATTAATACATTAAATATACGATAAAAATGATGCAAACACATAATTGATTAGATATTACCATTAAATACTTTATTTTCAATCAACTATTTGTTTCTCGTTAAAATACAGACTAAGATATTGAAAAGGGGAGAAGTTCTGTTTTTATTGCATATATCGACGTTTCAGCTGGATTAGAGCGGTTTTACGTGTACATCTTCCATCGGTAATATAAACGGAAAATCAGGAACATTTTAGTTAATTCTAATGAAAACACATTGATTTTTATCGTTTGTATTGGAATGATAAAATGTGTTTCGCATTGTCATATGTCTTTTCTTGGATCTAAATAATACGAAACCTCGCTCTATGATTTGAAGTTAAAATCCTCAAATATGGTAAAATAGTGACTTTTTTCACGTTTTTCATGTAGTGTGATTTTACGTAAATATATTCGTTTTTACCAATATTTCGATTGTACTTCACGCTTTCTCACGATATGTGATTTGGCCTTCATATCTTAGAATTTCGAGAAGTTTGCATTTTTAAGCAAGTTTCTTGCATTTTGTTTTGTACTGAAAATCGTCGAATTTAGCAATATTTTGACGTTTATCAATCCCCATTTACTTTATGTGATTTAAACAAAATATCATCGTATTAGGCAATATTTTGCCGTTTTTCCACGTTTTTGTAAATTTTCAGTTTATTGGTATTAATTCATTAAATATACGATAAAAATAATGCAAACAGGTAATTGATTAGATAACAACCTTAAATACTTCATTTTCAATAATCCTTTTGTTTCTAGTTAAAATACTGAGTAAGATATTGAAAAGGGGAGAAGTTCGGTTTTTATTGCATATTCGTTTAAAACGGAAATTAGGAACAAATAGTGACTTTGAAAAACGTGATATTTCATGTAATATCACGTTTCAGCCGGAATAGAGCGGTTTTACGTGTACATCTTCCATCGGTAATATCAACGGAAAATCTTTAACATATTAGTTAATTCTAATGAAAACACATTGATTTTTATCATTTGTATTGGCAACAACATTGTCATATGTCTTTTCTTTGATCTAAATAATACGAAACCTCGCTCCATGATTCGAAGTTAAAATCCTCAAATTTGGTATAATAGTGACTTTTTTCACGTTTTTCATGTAGTTTGATATTACGTAAATATATTCATTTTTACCAATATCTCGATACTATTTCATGTAATATCACGATATGTGATTTGGCCTTCAAATCTCAAAATTTCGCATAATAATGCATTTTAAGCAAGTTTTCTTGCATTTTGTGTCGTACGAAAAATCATCGAATTTAGCAATATTTTCACGTTTATCATCCCCTTTTCCTTTTTGGGATATAAACAAAATATCATCGAATTAGGCAATATTTTGCTGTTTTTCCACGTTTTGGTGAATTTTCAGTTTATTGTTATTAATACATTAAATATACGATAAAAATTATGCAAACACATTATTGATTAGATATTACCATTAAATACTTTATTTTCAATCAACTATTTGTTTCTCGTTAAAATACAGACTAAGATATTGAAAAGGGGAGAAGTTCTGTTTTTATTGCATATATCGACGTTTCACCTCGATTAGAGCGGTTTTACGTGTACATCTTCCATCGGTAATATAAACGGAAAATCAGGAACATTTTAGTTAATTCTAATGAAAACACATTGATTTTTATCATTTGTATTGGAATGATAAAATGTGTGTCGCATTTTCATATGTCTTTTCTTGGATCTAAATAATACGAAACCTTGCTCTATGATTTGAAGTTAAAATCCTCAAATATGGTAAAATAGTGACTTTTTTCACGTTTTTCATGTAGTGTGATTTTACGTAAATATATTCGTTTTTACCAATATTTCGATTCTACTTCATGCTTTCTCACGATATGTGATTTGGCCTTCATATCTCAGAATTTCGAGAAGTTTGCATTTTTAAGCAAGTTTCTTGCATTTTGTTTTGTACTGAAAATCGTCGAATTTAGCAATATTTTGAAGTTTATCAATCCCCATTTACTTTATGTGATTTAAACAAAATATCATCGTATTAGGCAATATTTTGCCGTTTTTCCACGTTTTTTTAAATTTTCAGTTTATTGGTATTAATTCATTAAATATACGATAAAAATAATACAAACACGTAATTGATTAGATAACAACCTTAAATACTTCATTTTCAATAATACATTTGTTTCTAGTTAAAATACTGAGTAAGATATTGAAAAGGGGAGAAGTTCGGTTTTTATTGCATATATCGACGTTTCAGCCGGAATAGAGCGGTTTTACGTGTACATCTTCCATCGGTAATATAAACGGAAAATCAGGAACATATTAGTTAATTCTAATGAAAACACATTGATTTTTATCATTTGTATTGGCAACAACATTGTCATATGTCTTTTCTTTGATCTAAATATTACGAAACCTCGCTCCATGATTCGAAGTTAAAATCCTCAAATTTGGTATAATAGTGACTTTTTTCACGTTTTTCATGTAGTTTGATATTACGTAAATATATTCATTTTTACCAATATCTCGATACTATTTCATGTAATATCACGATATGTGATTTGGCCTTCAAATCTCAAAACTTCGCATAATAATGCATTTTAAGCAAGTTTTCTTGCATTTTGTGTCGTACGAAAAATCATCGAATTTAGCAATATTTTCACGTTTATCATCCCCTTTTCCTTTTTGTGATATAAACAAAATATCGAATTAGGCAATATTTTGCTGTTTTTCTACGTTTTGGTGAATTTTCAGTTTATTGTTATTAATACATTAAATATACGATAAAAATTATGCAAACACATTATTGATTAGATATTACCATTAAATACTTTATTTTCAATCAACTATTTGTTTCTCGTTAAAATACAGACTAAGATATTGAAAAGGGGAGAAGGTCTGTTTTTATTACATATATCGACGTTTCACCTCGATTAGAGCGGTTTTAAGTGTACTTCTTCCATCGGTAATATAAACGAAAAATCAGGAACATTTTAGTTAATTCTAATGAAAACACATTGATTTTTATCATTTGTATTGGAATGATTAAATGTGTTTCGCATTATCATATGTCTTTTTTTGGATCTAAATAATACGAAACCTCGCTCTATGATTTGAAGTTAAAATCCTCAAATATGGTAAAATAGTGACTTTTTTCACGTTTTTCATGTAGTGTGATTATACGTAAATATATTCGTTTTTACCAATATTTCGATTCTACTTCATGTTTTCTCACGATATGTGAATTGGCCTGCATATCTCAGAATTTCGCAAAGTTTGCATTTTTAAGCAAGTTTCTTGCAATTTGTTTTGTACTAAAAATCGTCGAATTCAGCAATATTTTGACGTTTATCAATCCCCTTTTCCTTTATGTGATTTAAACTAAATATCATCGAATTAGGCAATATTTTGCCGTTTTTCCACGTTTTTGTAAATTTTCAGTTTACTGGTATTAATTCATTAAATATACAGTAAAAATAATGCAAACACATAATTGATTAGATAACAACCTTAAATACTTCATTTTCAATAATCCATTTGTTTCTCGTTAAAATACTGAGTAAGATATTGAAAAGGGGAGAAGTTCGGTTATTATTGCATATATCGACGTTTCAGCCGGAATAGAGCGGTTTTACGTGTACATCATCCATCGGTAATATTAACGGAAAATCAGGAACATATTAGTTAATTCTAATTAAAACACAGATTTTTATCATTTGTATTGGAAACAACATTGTCATATGTCCTTTCTTGGATCTAAATAATACGAAACCTCGCCCCATGATTCGAAGTTAAAATCCTCAAATTTGGTATAATAGTGACTTTTTTCACGTTTTTCATGTAGTTTGATATTACGTAAATATATTCATTTTTACCAATATCTCGATACTATTTCATGTAGTATTTCAAATCACGATATGTGATTTGGCATAATCAGAATTTGGCATAATTTGATCAGAATTTTGCATAATATTGCATTTTAAGCAAGTTTTCTTGCATTTTGTGTCTTACGAAAAATCATCGAATTTAGCAATATTTTCACGTTTATCATCCCCTTTTCCTTTATGTGATATAAACAAAATATCATCGAATTAGGCAATATTTTGCTGTTTTTCCACGTTTTTGTGAATTTTCAGTTTATTGTTATTAATACATTAAATATACGATAAAAATGATGCAAACCCATAATTGATTAGATATTACCATTAAATACTTTATTTTCAATCAACTATTTGTTTCTCGTTAAAATACAGACTAAGATATTGAAAAGGGGAGAAGTTCTGTTTTTATTGCATATATCGACGTTTCAGCTGGATTAGAGCGGTTTTACGTGTACATCTTCCATCGGTAATATAAACGGAAAATCAGGAACATTTTAGTTAATTCTAATGAAAACACATTGATTTTTATCATTTGTATTGGAATGATAAAATGTGTTTCGCATTGTCATATGTCTTTTCTTGGATCTAAATAATACGAAACCTCGCTCTATGATTTGAAGTTAAAATCCTCAAATATGGTAAAATAGTGACTTTTTTCACGTTTTTCATGTAGTGTGATTTTACGTAAATATATTCGTTTTTACCAATATTTCGATTGTACTTCACGCTTTCTCACGATATGTGATTTGGCCTTCATATCTCAGAATTTCGAGAAGTTTGCATTTTTAAGCAAGTTTCTTGCATTTTGTTTTGTACTGAAAATCGTCGAATTTAGCAATATTTTGACGTTTATCAATCCCCATTTACTTTATGTGATTTAAACAAAATATCATCGTATTAGGCAATATTTTGCCGTTTTTCCACGTTTTTGTAAATTTTCAGTTAATTGGTATTAATTCATTAAATATACGATAAAAATAATGCAAACAGGTAATTGATTAGATAACAACCTTAAATACTTCATTTTCAATAATCCATTTGTTTCTAGTTAAAATACTGAGTAAGATATTGAAAAGGGGAGAAGTTCGGTTTTTATTGCATATATCGACGTTTCAGCCGGAATAGAGCGGTTTTACGTGTACATCTTCCATCGGTAATATAAACGGAAAATCAGGAACATATTAGTTAATTCTAATGAAAACACATTGATTTTTATCATTTGTATTGGAAACAACATTGTCATATGTCTTTTCTTGGATCTAAATAATACGAATCCTCGCTCCATGATTCGAAGTTAAAATCCTCAAATTTGGTATAAAAGTGACTTTTTTCACGATTTCATGTAGTTTGATATTACGTAAATATATTCATTTTTACCAATATCTCGATACTATTTCATGTAGTATCACGATATGTGATTTGACCTTCAAATCTCAGAATTTCGCATATTACTGCATTTTAAGCAAGTTTTCTTGCATTTTGTGTTATACGAAAAATCATCGAATTTAGCAATATTTTAACGTTTATCATCCTCTTTTCCTTTATGTGATTTAAACAAAATATCATCGAATTAGGCAATATTTTGCTGTTTTTCCACGTTTTGGTGAATTTTCAGTTTATTGTTATTATTACATTAAATATACGATAAAAATTATGCAAACACATAATTGATTAGATATTACCATTAAATACTTTATTTTCAATCAACTATTTGTTTCTCGTTAAAATATAGACTAAGATATTGAAAAAGGGAGAAGTTCTGTTTTTATTGCATATATCGACGTTTCAGCTGGATTAGAGCGTTTTTACGTGTACATCTTCCATCGGTAATATAAACGGAAAATCAGGAACATTTTAGTTAATTCTAATGAAAACACATTGATTTTTATCATTTGTATTGGAATGATAAAATGTGTGTCGCATTTTCATATGTCTTTTCTTGGATCTAAATAATACGAAACCTTGCTCTATGATTTGAAGTTAAAATCCTCAAATATGGTAAAATAGTGACTTTTTTCACGTTTTTCATGTAGTGTGATTTTACGTAAATATATTCGTTTTTACCAATATTTCGATTCTACTTCATGCTTTCTCACGATATGTGATTTGGCCTTCATATCTCAGAATTTCGAGAAGTTTGCATTTTTAAGCAAGTTTCTTGCATTTTGTTTTGTACTGAAAATCGTCGAATTTAGCAATATTTTGAAGTTTATCAATCCCCATTTACTTTATGTGATTTAAACAAAATATCATCGTATTAGGCAATATTTTGCCGTTTTTCCACGTTTTTTTAAATTTTCAGTTTATTGGTATTAATTCATTAAATATACGATAAAAATAATACAAACACGTAATTGATTAGATAACAACCTTAAATACTTCATTTTCAATAATACATTTGTTTCTAGTTAAAATACTGAGTAAGATATTGAAAAGGGGAGAAGTTCGGTTTTTATTGCATATATCGACGTTTCAGCCGGAATAGAGCGGTTTTACGTGTACATCTTCCATCGGTAATATAAACGGAAAATCAGGAACATATTAGTTAATTCTAATGAAAACACATTGATTTTTATCATTTGTATTGGCAACAACATTGTCATATGTCTTTTCTTTGATCTAAATATTACGAAACCTCGCTCCATGATTCGAAGTTAAAATCCTCAAATTTGGTATAATAGTGACTTTTTTCACGTTTTTCATGTAGTTTGATATTACGTAAATATATTCATTTTTACCAATATCTCGATACTATTTCATGTAATATCACGATATGTGATTTGGCCTTCAAATCTCAAAACTTCGCATAATAATGCATTTTAAGCAAGTTTTCTTGCATTTTGTGTCGTACGAAAAATCATCGAATTTAGCAATATTTTCACGTTTATCATCCCCTTTTCCTTTTTGTGATATAAACAAAATATATCGAATTAGGCAATATTTTGCTGTTTTTCTACGTTTTGGTGAATTTTCAGTTTATTGTTATTAATACATTAAATATACGATAAAAATTATGCAAACACATTATTGATTAGATATTACCATTAAATACTTTATTTTCAATCAACTATTTGTTTCTCGTTAAAATACAGACTAAGATATTGAAAAGGGGAGAAGGTCTGTTTTTATTGCATATATCGACGTTTCACCTCGATTAGAGCGGTTTTAAGTGTACTTCTTCCATCGGTAATATAAACGAAAAATCAGGAACATTTTAGTTAATTCTAATGAAAACACATTGATTTTTATCATTTGTATTGGAATGATTAAATGTGTTTCGCATTGTCATATGTCTTTTTTTGGATCTAAATAATACGAAACCTCGCTCTATGATTTGAAGTTAAAATCCTCAAATATGGTAAAATAGTGACTTTTTTCACGTTTTTCATGTAGTGTGATTATACGTAAATATATTCGTTTTTACCAATATTTCGATTCTACTTCATGTTTTCTCACGATATGTGAATTGGCCTGCATATCTCAGAATTTCGCAAAGTTTGCATTTTTAAGCAAGTTTCTTGCAATTTGTTTTGTACTAAAATCGTCGAATTCAGCAATATTTTGACGTTTATCAATCCCCTTTTCCTTTATGTGATTTAAACTAAATATCATCGAATTAGGCAATATTTTGCCGTTTTTCCACGTTTTTGTAAATTTTCAGTTTACTGGTATTAATTCATTAAATATACAGTAAAAATAATGCAAACACATAATTGATTAGATAACAACCTTAAATACTTCATTTTCAATAATCCATTTGTTTCTCGTTAAAATACTGAGTAAGATATTGAAAAGGGGAGAAGTTCGGTTATTATTGCATATATCGACGTTTCAGCTGGAATAGAGCGGTTTTACGTGTACATCATCCATCGGTAATATTAACGGAAAATCAGGAACATATTAGTTAATTCTAATTAAAACACATGATTTTTATCATTTGTATTGGAAACAACATTGTCATATGTCCTTTCTTGGATCTAAATAATACGAAACCTCGCCCCATGATTCGAAGTTAAAATCCTCAAATTTGGTATAATAGTGACTTTTTTCACGTTTTTCATGTAGTTTGATATTACGTAAATATATTCATTTTCACCAATATCTCGATTCTATTTCATGTAGTATTTCAAATCACGATATGTGATTTGGCATAATCAGAATTTGGCATAATTTGATCAGAATTTTGCATAATATTGCATTTTAAGCAAGTTTTCTTGCATTTTGTGTCTTACGAAAAATCATCGAATTTAGCAATATTTTCACGTTTATCATCCCCTTTTCCTTTATGTGATATAAACAAAATATCATCGAATTAGGCAATATTTTGCTGTTTTTCCACGTTTTTGTGAATTTTCAGTTTATTGTTATTAATACATTAAATATACGATAAAAATGATGCAAACACATAATTGATTAGATATTACCATTAAATACTTTATTTTCAATCAACTATTTGTTTCTCGTTAAAATACAGACTAAGATATTGAAAAGGGGAGAAGTTCTGTTTTTATTGCATATATCGACGTTTCAGCTGGATTAGAGCGGTTTTACGTGTACATCTTCCATCGGTAATATAAACGGAAAATCAGGAACATTTTAGTTAATTCTAATGAAAACACATTGATTTTTATCATTTGTATTGGAATGATAAAATGTGTTTCGCATTGTCATATGTCTTTTCTTGGATCTAAATAATACGAAACCTCGCTCTATGATTTGAAGTTAAAATCCTCAAATATGGTAAAATAGTGACTTTTTCACGTTTTTCATGTAGTGTGATTTTACGTAAATATATTCGTTTTTACCAATATTTCGATTGTACTTCACGCTTTCTCACGATATGTGATTTGGCCTTCATATCTCAGAATTTCGAGAAGTTTGCATTTTTAAGCAAGTTTCTTGCATTTTGTTTTGTACTGAAAATCGTCGAATTTAGCAATATTTTGACGTTTATCAATCCCCATTTACTCTATGTGATTTAAACAAAATATCATCGTATTAGGCAATATTTTGCCGTTTTTCCACGTTTTTGTAAATTTTCAGTTAATTGGTATTAATTCATTAAATATACGATAAAAATAATGCAAACAGGTAATTGATTAGATAACAATCTTAAATACTTCATTTTCAATAATCCATTTGTTTCTAGTTAAAATACTGAGTAAGATATTGAAAAGGGGAGAAGTTCGGTTTTTATTGCATATATCGACGTTTCAGCCGGAATAGAGCGGTTTTACGTGTACATCTTCCATCGGTAATATAAACGGAAAATCAGGAACATATTAGTTAATTCTAATGAAAACACATTGATTTTTATCATTTGTATTGGAAACAACATTGTCATATGTCTTTTCTTGGATCTAAATAATACGAATCCTCGCTCCATGATTCGAAGTTAAAATCCTCAAATTTGGTATAAAAGTGACTTTTTTCACGATTTCATGTAGTTTGATATTACGTAAATATATTCATTTTTACCAATATCTCGATACTATTTCATGTAGTATCACGATATGTGATTTGACCTTCAAATCTCAGAATTTCGCATATTACTGCATTTTAAGCAAGTTTTCTTGCATTTTGTGTTATACGAAAAATCATCGAATTTAGCAATATTTTAACGTTTATCATCCTCTTTTCCTTTATGTGATTTAAACAAAATATCATCGAATTAGGCAATATTTTGCTGTTTTTCCACGTTTTGGTGAATTTTCAGTTTATTGTTATTATTACATTAAATATACGATAAAAATTATGCAAACACATAATTGATTAGATATTACCATTAAATACTTTATTTTCAATCAACTATTTGTTTCTCGTTAAAATATAGACTAAGATATTGAAAAGGGGAGAAGTTATGTTTTTATTGCATATATCGACGTTTCAGCTGGATTAGAGCGTTTTTACGTGTACATCTTCCATCGGTAATATAAACGGAAAATCAGGAACTTTTTAGGTAATTCTAATGAAAACACATTGATTTTTATCATTTGTATTGGAGTGATAAAATGTGTGTCGCATTGTCATATGTCTTTTCTTGGATCTAAATAATACGAAACCTCGCTCTATGATTTAAAGTTAAAATCCTCAAATATGGTAAAATAGTGACTTTTTTTCACGTTTTTCATGTAGTGTGATTTTACGTAAATATATTCGTTTTTACCAATATTTCGATTCTACTTCATGCTTTCTCACGATATGTGATTTGGCCTTCATATCTCAGAATTTCGAGAAGTTTGCATTTTTAAGCAAGTTTCTTGCATTTTGTTTTGTACTGAAAATCGTCGAATTTAGCAATATTTTGACGTTTATCAATCCCCATTTACTTTATGTGATTTAAACAAAATATCATCGTATTAGGCAATATTTTGCCGTTTTTCCACGTTTTTGTATAATTTTCAGTTTATTGGTATTAATTCATTAAATATACGATAAAAATAATGCAAACACGTAATTGATTAGATAACAACCTTAAATACTTCATTTTCAATAATCCATTTGTTTCTAGTTAAAATACTGAGTAAGATATTGAAAAGGGGAGAAGTTCGGTTTTTATTGCATATATCGACGTTTCAGCCGGAATAGAGCGGTTTTACGTGTACATCTTCCATCGGTAATATAAACGGAAAATCAGGAACATATTAGTTAATTCTAATGAAAACACATTGATTTTTATCATTTGTATTGGCAACAACATTGTCATGTCTTTTCTTGGATCTAAATAATACGAAACCTCGCTCCATGATTCAAAGTTAAAATCCTCAAATTTGGTATAATAGTGACTTTTTTCACGTTTTTCATGTAGTTTGATATTACGTAAATATATTCATTTTTACCAATATCTCGATACTATTTCATGTAGTATCACGATATGTGATTTGGCCTTCAAATCTCAGAATTTCGCATAATAATGCATTTTAAGCAAGTTTTCTTCCATTTTGTGTCGTACGAAAAATCATCGAATTTAGCAATATTTTCACGTTTATCATCCCCTTTTCCTTTTTGTGATATAAACAAAATATCATCGAATTAGGCAATATTTTGCTGTTTTTCCACGTTTTGGTGAATTTTCAGTTTATTGTTATTAATACATTAAATATACGATAAAAATGATGCAAACACATAATTGATTAGATATTACCATTAAATACTTTATTTTCAATCAACTATTTGTTTCTCGTTAAAATACAGACTAAGATATTGAAAAGGGGAGAAGTTCTGTTTTTATTGCATATATCGACGTTTCAGCTGGATTAGAGCGGTTTTACGTGTTTATCTTCCATCGGTAATATAAACGGAAAATCAGGAACATTTTAGTTAATTCTAATGAAAACACATTGATTTTTATCGTTTGTATTGGAATGATAAAATGTGTTTCGCATTGTCATATGTCTTTTCTTGGATCTAAATAATACGAAACCTCGCTCTATGATTTAAAGTTAAAATCCTCAAATATGGTAAAATAGTGACTTTTTTCACGTTTTTCATGTAGTGTGATTTTACGTAAATATATTCGTTTTTACCAATATTTCGATTGTACTTCACGCTTTCTCACGATATGTGATTTGGCCTTCATATCTCAGAATTTCGAGAAGTTTGCATTTTTAAGCAAGTTTCTTGCATTTTGTTTTGTACTGAAAATCGTCGAATTTAGCAATATTTTGACGTTTATCAATCCCCATTTACTTTATGTGATTTAAACAAAATATCATCGTATTAGGCAATATTTTGCCGTTTTTCCACGTTTTTGTAAATTTTCAGTTTATTGGTATTAATTCATTAAATATACGATAAAAATAATGCAAACACGTAATTGATTAGATAACCTTAAATACTTCATTTTCAATAATCCATTTGTTTCTAGTTAAAATACTGAGTAAGATATTGAAAAGGGGAGAAGTTCGGTTTTTATTGCATATATCGACGTTTCAGCCGGAATAGAGCGGTTTTACGTGTACATCTTCCATCGGTAATATAAACGGAAAATCAGGAACATATTACTTAATTCTAATGAAAACACATTGATTTTTATCATTTGTATTGGCAACAACATTGTCATATGTCTTTTCTTGGATCTAAATAGTACGAAACCTCGCTCCATGATTCGAAGTTAAAATCCTTAAATTTGGTATAATAGTGACTTTTTTCACGTTTTTCATGTAGTTTGATATTACGTAAATATATTCATTTTTACCAATATCTCGATACTATTTCATGTAGTATCACGATATGTGATTTGGCCTTCAAATCTCAGAATTTCGCATAATAATGCATTTTAGGCAAGTTTTCTTGCATTTTGTGTCGTACGAAAAATCATCGAATTTGCAATATTTTCACATTTATCATCCCCTTTTCCTTTTTGTGATATAAACAAAATATCATCGAATTAGGCAATATTTTGCTGTTTTTCCACGTTTTGGTGAATTTTCAGTTTATTGTTATTAATACATTAAATATACGATAAAAATTATGCAAACACAATATTGATTAGATGTTACCATTAAATACTTTATTTTCAATCAACTATTTGTTTCTCGTTAAAATACAGACTAAGATATTGAAAAGGGGAGAAGTTCTGTTTTTATTGCATATATCGACGTTTCAGCTGGATTAGAGCGGTTTTACGTGTACATCTTCCATCGGTAATATAAACGGAAAATCAGGAACATTTTAGTTAATTCTAATCAAAACACATTGATTTTTATCGTTTGTATTGGAATGATAAAATGTGTTTCGCATTGTCATATGTCTTTTCTTGGATCTAAATAATACGAAACCTCGCTCTATGATTTGAAGTTAAAAACCTCGCTCTATGATTTGAAGTTAAAATCCTCAAGTATGGTAAAATAGTGACTTTTTTCACGTTTTTCATGTAGTGTGATTATACGTAAATATATTCGTTTTTACCAATATTTCGATTCTACTTCATGCTTTTCTCACGATATGTGAATTGGCCTGCATATCTCAGAATTTCGCAGAAGTTTGCATTTTTAAGCAAGTTTCTTGCAATTTGTTTTGTACTGAAAAATCGTCGAATTCAGCAATATTTTGACGTTTATCAATCCCCATTTACTCTTATGTGATTTAAACTAAATATCATCGTAATTAGGCAATATTTTGCCGTTTTTCCACGTTTTTGTAAATTTTCAGTTTACTGGTAATAATTCATTAAATATACAGTAAAAATAATGCAAACACAGTAATTGATTAGATAACAACCTTAAATACTTCATTTTCAATAATTCCATTTGTTTCTAGTTAAAATACTGAGTAAGATATTGAAAAGGGGAGAAGTTCGGTTATTATTGCATATATCGACGTTTCAGCCGGAATAGAGCGGTTTTACGTGTACTTCTTCCATCGGTAATATTAACGGAAAATCAGGAACATATTAGTTAATTCTAATTAAAACACATGATTTTTATCATTTGTATTGGAAACAACATTGTCATATGTCCTTTCTTGGATCTAAATAATACGAAACCTCGCCCCATGATTCGAAGTTAAAATCCTCAAATTTGGTATAATAGTGACTTTTTTCACGTTTTCATGTAGTTTGATATTACGTAAATATATTCATTTTTACCAATATCTCGATACTATTTCATGTAGTATTTCATATCACGATATGTGATTTGGCATAATCAGAATTTGGCATAATTTGATCAGAATTTTGCATAATATTGCATTTTAAGCAAGTTTTCTTGCATTTTGTGTCGTACGAAAAATCATCGAATTTAGCAATATTTTCACGTTTATCATCCCCTTTTCCTTAATGTGATATAAACAAAATATCATCGAATTAGGCAATATTTTGCTGTTTTTCCACGTTTTTGTGAATTTTCAGTTTATTGTTATTAATACATTAAATATACGATAAAAATTATGCAAACACATAATTGATTAGATATTACCATTAAATACTTTATTTTCAATCAACTATTTGTTTCTCGTTAAAATACAGACTAAGATATTGAAAAGGGGAGAAGTTCTGTTTTTATTGCATATATCGACGTTTCAGCTGGATTAGAGCGGTTTTACGTGTTTATCTTCCATCGGTAATATAAACGGAAAATCAGGAACATTTTAGTTAATTCTAATGAAAACACATTGATTTTTATCGTTTGTATTGGAATGATAAAATGTGTTTCGCATTGTCATATGTCTTTTCTTGGATCTAAATAATACGAAACCTCGCTCTATGATTTGAAGTTAAAATCCTCAAATATGGTAAAATAGTGACTTTTTTCACGTTTTTCATGTAGTGTGATTTTACGTAAATATATTCGTTTTTACCAATATTTCGATTGTACTTCACGCTTTCTCACGATATGTGATTTGGCCTTCATATCTCAGAATTTCGAGAAGTTTGCATTTTTAAGCAAGTTTCTTGCATTTTGTTTTGTACTGAAAATCGTCGAATTTAGCAATATTTTGACGTTTATCAATCCCCATTTACTTTATGTGATTTAAACAAAATATCATCGTATTAGGCAATATTTTGCCGTTTTTCCACGTTTTTGTAAATTTTCAGTTTATTGGTATTAATTCATTAAATATACGATAAAAATAATGCAAACACGTAATTGATTAGATAACCTTAAATACTTCATTTTCAATAATCCATTTGTTTCTAGTTAAAATACTGAGTAAGATATTGAAAAGGGGAGAAGTTCGGTTTTTATTGCATATATCGACGTTTCAGCCGTAATAGAGCGGTTTTACGTGTAAATCGGTAATATAAACGGAAAATCAGGAACATATTAGTTAATTCTAATGAAAACACATTGATTTTTATCATTTGTATTGGCAACAACATTGTCATATGTCTTTTCTTGGATCTAAATAGTACGAAACCTCGCTCCATGATTCGAAGTTAAAATCCTCAAATTTGGTATAATAGTGACTTTTTTCACGTTTTTCATGTAGTTTGATATTACGTAAATATATTCATTTTTACCAATATCTCGATACTATTTCATGTAGTATCACGATATGTGATTTGGCCTTCAAATCTCAGAATTTCGCATAATAATGCATTTTAGGCAAGTTTTCTTGCATTTTGTGTCGTACGAAAAATCATCGAATTTAGCAATATTTTCACATTTATCATCCCCTTTTCCTTTTTGTGATATAAACAAAATATCATCGAATTAGGCAATATTTTGCTGTTTTTCCACGTTTTGGTGAATTTTCAGTTTATTGTTATTAATACATTAAATATACGATAAAAATTATGCAAACACAATATTGATTAGATGTTACCATTAAATACATTATTTTCAATCAACTATTTGTTTCTCGTTAAAATACAGACTAAGATATTGAAAAGGGGAGAAGTTCTGTTTTTATTGCATATATCGACGTTTCAGCTGGATTAGAGCGGTTTTACGTGTACATCTTCCATCGGTAATATAACCGGAAAATCAGGAACATTTTAGTTAATTCTAATCAAAACACATTGATTTTTATCATTTGTATTGGAATGATAAAATGTGTTTCGCATTCTCATATGTCTTTTCTTGGATCTAAATAATACGAAACCTCGCTCTATAATTTGAAGTTAAAATCCTCAAATATGGTAAAATAGTGACTTTTTTCACGTTTTTCATGTAGTGTGATTTTACGTAAATATAATCGTTTTACCAATATTTCGATTCTACTTCATGTTTTCTCACGATATGTGAATTGGCCTTCATATCTCAGAATTTCGCAAAGTTTGCATTTTTAAGCAAGTTTCTTGCAATTTGTTTTGTACTAAAAATCGTCGAATTTAGCAATATTTTGACGTTTATCAATCCCCTTTTCCTTTATGTGATTTAAACTAAATATCATCGAATTAGGCAATATTTTGCCGTTTTTCCACGTTTTTGTAAATTTTCAGTTTACTGGTAATAATTCATTAAATATACAGTAAAAATAATGCAAACACATAATTGATTAGATAACAACCTTAAATACTTCATTTTCAATAATCCATTTGTTTCTCGTTAAAATACTGAGTGATACTTTCATACTTTCATAAAATACTTTCAATAAAATATTGAAAAGGGGAGAAGTTCGGTTACTATTGCATATATCGACGTTTCAGCCGGAATAAAGCGGTTTTACGTGTACATCTTCCATCGGTAGTATTAACGGAAAATCATGAACATATTAGTTAATTCTAATTAAAACACAGATTTTTATCATTTGTATTGGAAACAACATTGTCATATGTCCTCTCTTGGATCTAAATAATACGAAACCTCGCCCCATGATTCGAAGTTAAAATCCTCAAATTTGGTATAATAGTGACTTTTTTCACGTTTTTCATGTAGTTTGATATTACGTAAATATATTCATTTTTACCAATATCTCGATACTATTTCATGTAGTATCACGATATGTGATTTGGCCTTCAAATCTCAGAATTTCGCATAATAATGCATTTTAAGCAAGTTTTCTTGCATTTTGTGTCGTACGAAAAATCATCGAATTTAGCAATATTTTCACGTTTATCTTCCCCTTTTCCTTAATGTGATATAAACAAAATATCATCGAATTAGGCAATATTTTGCTGTTTTTCCACGTTTTTGTGAATTTTCAGTTTATTGTTATTAATACATTAAATATACGATAAAAATTATGCAAACACATAATTGATTAGATATTACCATTAAATACTTTATTTTCAATCAACTATTTGTTTCTCGTTAAAATACAGACTAAGATATTGAAAAGGGGAGAAGTTCTGTTTTTATTGCATATATCGACGTTTCAGCTGGATTAGAGCGGTTTTACGTGTACATCTTCCATCGGTAATATAAACGGAAAATCAGGAACATTTTAGTTAATTCTAATGAAAACACATTGATTTTTATCGTTTGTATTGGAATGATAAAATGTGTGTCGCATTGTCATATGTCTTTTCTTGGATCTAAATAATACGAAACCTCGCTCTATGATTTAAAGTTAAAATCCTCAAATATGGTAAAATAGTGACTTTTTTCACGTTTTTCATGTAGTGTGATTTTACGTAAATATATTCGTTTTTACCAATATTTCGATTCTATATCATGCTTTCTCACGATATGTGATTTGGCCTTCATATCTCAGAATTTCGAGAAGTTTGCATTTTTAAGCAAGTTTCTTGCATTTTGTTTTGTACTGAAAATCGTCGAATTTAGCAATATTTTGACGTTTATCAATCCCCATTTACTTTATGTGATTTAAACAAAATATCATCGTATTAGGCAATATTTTGCCGTTTTTCCACGTTTTTGTAAATTTTCAGTTTATTGGTATTAATTCATTAAATATACGATAAAAATAATGCAAACACGTAATTGATTAGATAACCTTAAATACTTCATTTTCAATAATCCATTTGTTTCTAGTTAAAATACTGAGTAAGATATTGAAAAGGGGAGAAGTTCGGTTATTATTGCATATATCGACGTTTTAGCCGGAATAGAGCGGTTTTACGTGTACACCTTCCATCGGTAATATTAACGGAAAATCAGGAACATATTAGTTAATTCTAATTAAAAAACAGATTTTTATCATTTGTATTGGAAACAACATTGTCATATGTCCTTTCTTGGATCTAAATAATACGAAACCTCGCCCCATGATTCGAAGTTAAAATCCTCAAATTTGGTATAATAGTGACTTTTTTCACGTTTTTCATGTAATTTGATATTACGTAAATATATTCATTTTTACCAATATCTCGATACTATTTCATGTAGTATCAGATATGTGATTTGACCTTCATATCTCAGAATTTCGCATAATACTGCATTTTAAGCAAGTTTTCTTGCATTTTGTGTTATACGAAAAATCATCGAATTTAGCAATATTTTAACGTTTATCATCCTCTTTTCCTTTATGTGATTTAAATAAAATATCATCGAATTAGGCAATATTTTGCTGTTTTCCACGTTTTGGTGAATTTTCAGATTATTGTTATTATTACAATAAATTTACGATAAAAATAATGCAAACACATAATTGATTAGATAACAACCTTAAATACTTCATTTTCAATAATCCATTTGTTTCTAGTTAAAATACTGAGTAAGATATTGAAAAGGGGAGAAGTTCGGTTTTTATTGCATATATCGAAGTTTCTTGCATTTTGTTTTGTACTGAAAATCGTCGAATTTAGCAATATTTTGACATTTATCAATCTCCTTTTCCTTTATGTGATTTAAACAAAATATCATCGAATTAGGGAATACTTTGCCGTTTTTCCACGTTTTTGTAAATTTTGAGTTTATTGGTATTAATTCATTAAATATACGATAAAAATAATGCAAACACATAATTGATTAGATAACAACCTTAAATACTTCATTTTCAATAATCCATTTGTTTCTAGTTAAAATACTGAGTAAGATATTGAAAAGGGGAGAAGTTCGGTTTTTATTGCATATATCGACGTTTCAGCCGGAATAGAGCGGTTTTACGTGTACATCTTCCATCGGTAATATAAACGGAAAATCAGGAACATATTAGTTAATTCTAATGAAAACACATTGATTTTTATCATTTGTATTGGCAACAACATTGTCATATGTCTTTTCTTGGATCTAAATAATACGAAACCTCGCTCCATGATTCGAAGTTAAAATCCTCAAATTTGGTATAATAGTGACTTTTTTCACGTTTTTCATGTAGTTTGATATTACGTAAATATATTCATTTTTACCAATATCTCGATACTATTTCATGTAATATCACGATATGTGATTTGGCCTTCAAATCTCAGAATTTCGCATAATAATGCATTTTAAGCAAGTTTTCTTGCATTTTGTGTCGTACGAAAAATCATCGAATTTAGCAATATTTTCACGTTTATCATCCCCTTTTCCTTTTTGTGATATAAACAAAATATCATCGAATTAGGCAATATTTTGCTGTTTTTCCACGTTTTGGTGAATTTTCAGTTTATTGTTATTAATACATTAAATATACGATAAAAATTATGCAAACACATTATTGATTAGATATTACCATTAAATACTTTATTTTCAATCAACTATTTGTTTCTCGTTAAAATACAGACTAAGATATTGAAAAGGGGAGAAGTTCTGTTTTTATTGCATATATCGACGTTTCAGCTCGATAAGAGCGGTTTTAAGTGTACATCTTCCATCGGTAATATAAACGGAAAATCAGGAACATTTTAGTTAATTCTAATGAAAACACATTGATTTTTATCATTTGTACTGGAATGATAAAATGTGTTTCGCATTCTCATATGTCTTTTTTTGGATCTAAATAATACGAAACCTCGCTCTATGATTTGAAGTTAAAATCCTGAAATATGGTAAAATAGTGACTTTTTTCACGTTTTTCCATGTGGTGTGATTATACGTAAATATATTCGTTTTTACCAATATTTCGATTCTACTTCATGTTTTCTCACGATATGTGAATTGGCCTGCATATCTCAGAATTTCGCAAAGTTTCCATTTTTAAGCAAGTTTCTTGCATTTTGTTTTGTACTAAACATCGTCGAATTTAGCAATATTTTGACGTTTATCGATCCCCTTTTCCTTTATGTGATTTAAACTAAATATCATCGAATTAGGCAATATTTTGCCGTTTTTCCACGTTTTTGTAAATTTTCAGTTTACTGGTAATAATTCATTAAATATACAGTAAAAATAATGCAAACACATAATTGACTAGATAACAACCTCAAATACTTCATTTTCAATAATCCATTTGTTTCTCGTTAAAATACTGAGTAAGATATTGAAAAGGGGAGAAGTTCGGTTATTATTGCATATATCGACGTTTCAGCCGGAATAGAGCGGTTTTACGTGTACATCTTCCATCGGTAATATTAACGGAAAATCAGGAACATATTAGTTAATTCTAATTAAAACACAGATTTTTATCATTTGTATTGGAAACAACATTGTCATATGTCCTTTCTTGGATCTAAATAATACGAAACCTCGCCCCATGATTCGAAGTTAAAATCCTCAAATTTGGTATAATAGTGACTTTTTTCACGTTTTTCATGTAGTTTGATATTACGTAAATATATTCATTTTTACCAATATCTCGATACTATTTCATGTAGTATTTCAAATCACGATATGTGATTTGGCATAATCAGAATTTGGCATAATTTGATCAGTATTTTGCATAATATTGCATTTTAAGCAAGTTTTCTTGCATTTTGTGTCGTACGAAAAATCATCGAATTTAGCAATATTTTCACGTTTATCATCCCCTTTTCCTTTATGTGATATAAACAAAATATCATCGAATTAGGCAATATTTTGCTGTTTTTCCACGTTTTTGTGAATTTTCAGTTTATTGTTATTAATACATTAAATATACGATAAAAATGATGCAAACATATAATTGATTAGATATTACCATTAAATACTTTATTTTCAATCAACTATTTGTTTCTCGTTAAAATACAGACTAAGATATTGAAAAGGGGAGAAGTTCTGTTTTTATTGCATATATCGACGTTTCAGCTGGATTAGAGCGGTTTTACGTGTACATCTTCCATCGGTAATATATATGGAAAATCAGGAACATTTTAGTTAATTCTAATGAAAACACATTGATTTTTATCATTTGCATTGGAATGATAAAATGTGTTTCGCATTGTCCTATGTCTTTTCTTGGATCTAAATAATACGAAACCTCGCTCTATGATTTGAAGTTAAAATCCTCAAATATGGTAAAATAGTGACTTTTTCACGTTTTTCATGTAGTGTGATTTTACGTAAATATATTCGTTTTTACCAATATTTCGATTGTACTTCACGCTTTCTCACGATATGTGATTTGGCCTTCATATCTGAGAATTTCGAGAAGTTTGCATTTTTAAGCAAGCTTCTTGCATTTTGTTTTGTACTGAAAATCGTCGAATTTAGCAATATTTTGACGTTTATCAATCCCCATTTACTTTATGTGATTTAAACAAAATATCATCGTATTAGGCAATATTTTTGCCGTTTTTCCACGTTTTTGTAAATTTTCAGTTTATTGGTATTAATTCATTAAATATACGATAAAAATAATGCAAACAGGTAATTGATTAGATAACAACCTTAAATACTTCATTTTCAATAATCCATTTGTTTCTAGTTAAAATACTGAGTAAGATAATGAAAAGGGGAGAAGTTCGGTTTTTATTGCATATATCGACGTTTCAGCCGGAATAGAGCGGTTTTACGTGTACATCTTCCATCGGTAATATAAACGGAAAATCAGGAATATATTAGTTAATTCTAATGAAAACACATTGATTTTTATCATTTGTATTGGCAACAACATTGTCATATGTCTTTTCTTGGATCTAAATAATACGAAACCTCGCTCCATGATTCGAAGTTAAAATCCTCAAATTTGGTATAATAGTGACTTTTTTCACGTTTTTCATGTAGTTTGATATTACGTAAATATATTCATTTTTACCAATATCTCGATACTATTTCATGTAATATCACGATATGTGATTTGGCCTTCAAATCTCAGAATTTCGCATAATAATGCATTTTAAGCAAGTTTTCTTGCATTTTGTGTCGTACGAAAAATCATCGAATTTAGCAATATTTTCACGTTTATCATCCCCTTTTCCTTTTTGTGATATAAACAAAATATCATCGAATTAGGCAATATTTTGCTGTTTTTCCACGTTTTGGTGAATTTTCAGTTTATTGTTATTAATACATTAAATATACGATAAAAACTATGCAAACACATTATTGATTAGATATTACCATTAAATACTTTATTTTCAATCAACTATTTGTTTCTCGTTAAAATACAGACTAAGATATTGAAAAGGGGAGAAGTTCTGTTTTTATTGCATATATCGACGTTTCAGCTGGATTAGAGCGGTTTTACGTGTACATCTTCCATCGGTAATATAAAGGGAAAGTCAGGAACATTTTAGTTAAGACATGAAAACACATTGATTTTTATCATTTGTATTGGAATGATAAAATGTGTTTCGCATTCTCATATGTCTTTTCTTGGATCTAAATAATACGAAACCTCGCTCTATGATTTGAAGTTAAAATCCTGAAATATGGTAAAATAGTGACTTTTTTCACGTTTTTCCATGTGGTGTGATTATACGTAAATATATTCGTTTTTACCAATATTTCGATTCTACTTCATGTTTTCTCACGATATGTGAATTGGCCTGCATATCTCAGAATTTCGCAAAGTTTGCATTTTTAAGCAAGTTTCTTGCATTTTGTTTTGTACTAAACATCGTCGAATTTAGCAATATTTTGACGTTTATCAATCCCCTTTTCCTTTATGTGATTTAAACTAAATATCATCGAATTAGGCAATATTTTGCCGTTTTTCCACGTTTTTGTAAATTTTCAGTTTACTGGTATTAATTCATTAAATATACGATAAAAATAATGCAAACACATAATTGATTAGATAACAACCTTAAATACTTCATTTTCAATAATCCATTTGTTTCTCGTTAAAATACTGAGTAAGATATTGAAAAGGGGAGAAGTTCGGTTATTATTGCATATATCGACGTTTCAGCCGGAATAGAGCGGTTTTACGTGTACATCTTTTATCGGTAATATTAACGGAAAATCAGGAACATATAAGTTAATTCTAATTAAAACACAGATTTTTATCATTTGTATTGGAAACAACATTGTCATATTTCCTTTCTTGGATCTAAATAATACTAAACCTCGCCCCATGATTCGAAGTTAAAATCCTCAAATTTGGTATAAGAGTGACTTTTTTCACGTTTTTCATGTAGTTTGATATTACGTAAATATATTCATTTTTACCAATATCTCGATACTATTTCATGTAGTATTTCAAATCACGATATGTGATTTGGCCTTCAAATCTCAGAATTTTGCATAATATTGCATTTTAAGCAAGTTTTCTTGCATTTTGTGTCGTACGAAAAATCATCGAATTTAGCAATATTTTCACGTTTATCATCCCCTTTTCCTTTATGTGATTTAAACAAAATATCATCGAATTAGGCAATATTTTGCTGTTTTCCACGTTTTTGTGAATTTTCAGTTTACTGTTATTAATACATTAAATATACGATAAAAATGATGCAAACACATAATTGATTAGATATTACCCTAAATACTTTAATTTCAATCAACTATTTGTTTCTCGTTAAAATACAGACTAAGATATTGAAAAGGGGAGAAGTTCTGTTTTTATTGCATATATCGACGTTTCAGCTGGATTAGAGCGGTTTTACGTGTACATCTTCCATCGGTAATATAAACGGAAAATCAGGAACATTTTAGTTAATTCTAATGAAAACACATTGATTTTTATCATTTGCATTGGAATGATAAAATGTGTTTCGCATTGTCATATGTCTTTTCTTGGATCTAAATAATACGAAACCTCGCTCTATGATTTAAAGTTAAAATCCTCAAATATGGTAAAATAGTGACTTTTTTCACGTTTTTCATGTAGTGTGATTTTACGTAAATATATTCGTTTTTACCAATATTTCGATTCTACTTCATGCTTTCTCACGATATGTGATTTGGCCTTCATATCTCAGAATTTCGCAAAGTTTGCATTTTTAAGCAAGTTTCTTGCATTTTGTTTTGTACTGAAAATCGTCGAATTTAGCAATATTTTGACGTTTATCAATCCCCATTTACTTTATGTGATTTAAACAAAATATCATCCTATTAGGCAATATTTTGCCGTTTTTCCACGTTTTTGTAAATTTTCAGTTTATTGGTATTAATTCATTAAATATACGATAAAAATAATGCAAACAGGTAATTGATTAGATAACAACCTTAAATACTTCATTTTCAATAATCCATTTGTTTCTAGTTAAAATACTGAGTAAGATATTGAAAAGGGGAGAAGTTCGGTTTTTATTGCATATATCGACGTTTCAGCCGGAATAGAGCGGTTTTACGTGTACATCTTCCATCGGTAATATAAACGGAAAATCAGGAACATATTTGTTAATTCTAATGAAAACACATTGATTTATATCATTTGTATTGGCAAAAACATTGTCATATGTCTTTTCTTGGATCTAAATAATACGAAACCTCGCTCCATGATTCGAAGTTAAAATCCTCAAATTTGGTATAATAGTGACTTTTTTCACGTTTTTCATGTAGTTTAATATTACGTAAATATATTCATTTTTACCAATATCTCGATACTATTTCATGTAATATCACGGTATGTGATTTGGCCTTCAAATCTCAGAATTTCGCATAATAATGCACTTTAAGCAAGTTTTCTTGCATTTTGTGTCGTACGAAAAATCATCGAATTTAGCAATATTTTCACGTTTATCATCCCCTTTTCCTTTTTGTGATATAAACAAAATATCATCGAATTAGGCAATATTTTGCTGTTTTTCCACGTTTTGGTGAATTTTCAGTTTATTGTTATTAATACATTAAATATATGATAAAAACTATGCAAACAAATTATTGATTAGATATTACCATTAAATACTTTATTTTCAATCAACTATTTGTTTCTCGTTAAAATACAGACTAAGATATTGAAAAGGGGAGAAGTTCTGTTTTTATTGCATATATCGACGTTTCAGCTGGATTAGAGCGGTTTTACGTGTACATCTTCCATCGGTAATATAAAGGGAAAATCAGGAACATTTTAGTTAATTCTAATGAAAACACATTGATTTTTATCATTTGTATTGGAATGAAAAAATGTGTTTCGCATTCTCATGTCTTTTCTTGGATCTAAATAATACGAAACCTCGCTCTATGATTTGAAGTTAAAATCCTCAAATATGGTAAAATAGTGACTTTTTTCACGTTTTTCATGTAGTGTGATTTTACGTAAATATATTCGTTTTTACCAATATTTCGATTCTACTTCAAATTTTCCCACGATATGTGATTTGGCCTTCATATCTCAGAATTTCGCAAAGTTTGCATTTTTAAGCAAGTTTCTTGCATTTTGTTTTGTACTAAAAATCGTCGAATTTAGCAATATTTTGACGTTTATCAATCCCCTTTTCCTTTATGTGATTTAAACAAAATATCATCGAATTAGGGAATACTTTGCCGTTTTTCCACGTTTTTGTAAATTTTGAGTTTATTGGTATTAATTCATTAAATATACGATAAAAATAATGCAAACACATAATTGGTTAGATAACAACCTTAAATACTTAATTTTCAATAATCCATTTGTTTTTCGTTAAATACTGAGTAAGATTATGAAAAGGGGAGAAGTTCGGTTATTATTGCATATATCGACGATTCAGCCGGAATAGAGCGGTTTTACATGTACATCTTCCATCGGTAATATTAACGGAAAATCAGAAACATAATAGTTAATTCTAATGAAAACACATAGATTTTTATCATTTGTATTGGAAACAACATTGTCATTTATCCTTTCTTGGATCTAAATAATACGAAACCTCGCTCCATGATTCGAAGTTAAAATCCTCAAATTTGGTATAAGAGTGACTTTTTTCACGTTTTTCATGTAGTTTGATATTACGTAAATATATTCATTTTTACCAATATCTCGATACTATTTCATGTAGTATTTCAAATCACGATATGTGATTTGGCCTTCAAATCTCAGAATTTTGCAAAATATTGCATTTTAAGCAAGTTTTCTTGCATTTTGTGTCGTACGAAAAATCATCGAATTTAGCAATATTTTCACGTTTATCATCCCCTTTTACTTTATGTGATTTTAACAAAATATCATCGAATTAGGCAATATTTTGCTGTTTTTCCACGTTTTGGTGAATTTTCAGTTTATTGTTATTATTACATTAAATATACGAAAAAATTATGTAAACACATAATTGATTAGATATTACCATTAAATACTTTATTTTCAATCAACTATTTTTTTCTCGTTAAAATATAGACTAAGATATTGAAAAGTGGAGAAGTTCTGTTTTTATTGCATATATCGACGTTTCAGCTGGATTAGAGCGTTTTTACGTGTACATCTTCCATCGGTAATATAAACGGAAAATCAGGAACATTTTAGTTAATTCTAATGAAAACACATTGATTTTTATCATTTGTATTGGAATGATAAAATGTGTGTCGCATTGTCATATGTCTTTTCTTGGATCTAAATAATACGAAACCTCGCTCTATGATTTAAAGTTAAAATCCTCAAATATGGTAAAATAGTGACTTTTTTTCACGTTTTTCATGTAGTGTGATTTTACGTAAATATATTCGTTTTTACCAATATTTCGATTCTATTTCATTCTTTCTCACGATATGTGATTTGGCCTTCATATCTCAGAATTTCGAGAAGTTTGCATTTTTAAGCAAGTTTCTTGCATTTTGTTTTGTACTGAAAATCGTCGAATTTAGCAATATTTTGACGTTTATCAATCCCCATTTACTTTATGTGATTTAAACAAAATATCATCGTATTAGGCAATATTTTGCCGTTTTTCCACGTTTTTGTAAATTTTCAGTTTATTGGTATTAATTCATTAAATATACGATAAAAATAATGCAAACACGTAATTGATTAGATAACAACCTTAAATACTTCATTTTCAATAATCCATTTGTTTCTAGTAAAAATACTGAGTAAGATATTGAAAAGGGGAGAAGTTCGGTTTTTATTGCATATATCGACGTTTCAGCCGGAATAGAGCGGTTTTACGTGTACATCTTCCATCGGTAATATAAACGGAAAATCAGGAACATATTAGTTAATTCTAATGAAAACACATTGATTTTTATCATTTGTATTGGCAACAACATTGTCATATGTCTTTTCTTGGATCTAAATAATACGAAACCTCGCTCCATGATTCAAAGTTAAAATCCTCAAATTTGGTATAATAGTTACTTTTTTCACGTTTTTCATGTAGTTTGATATTACGTAAATATATTCATTTTTACCAATATCTCGATACTATTTCATGTAGTATCACGATATGTGATTTGGCCTTCAAATCTCAGAATTTCGCATAATAATGCATTTTAAGCAAGTTTTCTTGCATTTTGTGTCGTACGAAAAATCATCGAATTTAGCAATATTTTCACGTTTATCATCCCCTTTTCCTTTTTGTGATATAAACAAAATATCATCGAATTAGGCAATATTTTGCTGTTTTTCCACGTTTTGGTGAATTTTCAGTTTATTGTTATTAATACATTAAATATACGATAAAAATTATGCAAACACATTATTGATTAGATATTACCGTTAAATACTTTATTTTCAATCAACTATTTGTTTCTCGTTAAAATACAGACTAAGATATTGAAAAGGGGAGAAGTTCTGTTTTTATTGCATATATCGACGTTTCAGCTGGATTAGAGCGGTTTTACGTGTACATCTTCCATCGGTAATATAAAGGGAAAATCAGGAACATTTTAGTTAAGACATGAAAACACATTGATTTTTATCATTTGTATTGGAATGATAAAATGTGTTTCGCATTCTCATATGTCTTTTCTTGGATCTAAATAATACGAAACCTCGCTCTATGATTTGAAGTTAAAATCCTGAAATATGGTAAAATAGTGACTTTTTTCACGTTTTTCCATGTGGTGTGATTATACGTAAATATATTCGTTTTTACCAATATTTCGATTCTACTTCATGTTTTCTCACGATATGTGAATTGGCCTGCATATCTCAGAATTTCGCAAAGTTTGCATTTTTAAGCAAGTTTCTTGCATTTTGTTTTGTACTAAACATCGTCGAATTTAGCAATATTTTGACGTTTATCAATCCCCTTTTCCTTTATGTGATTTAAACAAAATATCATCGAATTAGGCAATATTTTGCCGTTTTTCCACGTTTTTGTAAATTTTCAGTTTACTGGTATTAATTCATTAAATATACGATAAAAATAATGCAAACACATAATTGATTAGATAACAACCTTAAATACTTCATTTTCAATAATCCATTTGTTTCTCGTTAAAATACTGAGTAAGATATTGAAAAGGGGAGAAGTTCGGTTATTATTGCATATATCGACGTTTCAGCCGGAATAGAGCGGTTTTACGTGTACATCTTTTATCGGTAATATTAACGGAAAATCAGGAACATATAAGTTAATTCTAATTAAAACACAGATTTTTATCATTTGTATTGGAAACAACATTGTCATATTTCCTTTCTTGGATCTAAATAATACTAAACCTCGCCCCATGATTCGAAGTTAAAATCCTCAAATTTGGTATAAGAGTGACTTTTTTCACGTTTTTCATGTAGTTTGATATTACGTAAATATATTCATTTTTACCAATATCTCGATACTATTTCATGTAGTATTTCAAATCACGATATGTGATTTGGCCTTCAAATCTCAGAATTTTGCATAATATTGCATTTTAAGCAAGTTTTCTTGCATTTTGTGTCGTACGAAAAATCATCGAATTTAGCAATATTTTCACGTTTATCATCCCCTTTTCCTTTATGTGATTTAAACAAAATATCATCGAATTAGGCAATATTTTGCTGTTTTCCACGTTTTTGTGAATTTTCAGTTTACTGTTATTAATACATTAAATATACGATAAAAATGATGCAAACACATAATTGATTAGATATTACCCTAAATACTTTAATTTCAATCAACTATTTGTTTCTCGTTAAAATACAGACTAAGATATTGAAAAGGGGAGAAGTTCTGTTTTTATTGCATATATCGACGTTTCAGCTGGATTAGAGCGGTTTTACGTGTACATCTTCCATCGGTAATATAAACGGAAAATCAGGAACATTTTAGTTAATTCTAATGAAAACACATTGATTTTTATCATTTGCATTGGAATGATAAAATGTGTTTCGCATTGTCATATGTCTTTTCTTGGATCTAAATAATACGAAACCTCGCTCTATGATTTAAAGTTAAAATCCTCAAATATGGTAAAATAGTGACTTTTTTCACGTTTTTCATGTAGTGTGATTTTACGTAAATATATTCGTTTTTACCAATATTTCGATTCTACTTCATGCTTTCTCACGATATGTGATTTGGCCTTCATATCTCAGAATTTCGCAAAGTTTGCATTTTTAAGCAAGTTTCTTGCATTTTGTTTTGTACTGAAAATCGTCGAATTTAGCAATATTTTGACGTTTATCAATCCCCATTTACTTTATGTGATTTAAACAAAATATCATCCTATTAGGCAATATTTTGCCGTTTTTCCACGTTTTTGTAAATTTTCAGTTTATTGGTATTAATTCATTAAATATACGATAAAAATAATGCAAACAGGTAATTGATTAGATAACAACCTTAAATACTTCATTTTCAATAATCCATTTGTTTCTAGTTAAAATACTGAGTAAGATATTGAAAAGGGGAGAAGTTCGGTTTTTATTGCATATATCGACGTTTCAGCCGGAATAGAGCGGTTTTACGTGTACATCTTCCATCGGTAATATAAACGGAAAATCAGGAACATATTTGTTAATTCTAATGAAAACACATTGATTTATATCATTTGTATTGGCAAAAACATTGTCATATGTCTTTTCTTGGATCTAAATAATACGAAACCTCGCTCCATGATTCGAAGTTAAAATCCTCAAATTTGGTATAATAGTGACTTTTTTCACGTTTTTCATGTAGTTTAATATTACGTAAATATATTCATTTTTACCAATATCTCGATACTATTTCATGTAATATCACGGTATGTGATTTGGCCTTCAAATCTCAGAATTTCGCATAATAATGCACTTTAAGCAAGTTTTCTTGCATTTTGTGTCGTACGAAAAATCATCGAATTTAGCAATATTTTCACGTTTATCATCCCCTTTTCCTTTTTGTGATATAAACAAAATATCATCGAATTAGGCAATATTTTGCTGTTTTTCCACGTTTTGGTGAATTTTCAGTTTATTGTTATTAATACATTAAATATATGATAAAAACTATGCAAACAAATTATTGATTAGATATTACCATTAAATACTTTATTTTCAATCAACTATTTGTTTCTCGTTAAAATACAGACTAAGATATTGAAAAGGGGAGAAGTTCTGTTTTTATTGCATATATCGACGTTTCAGCTGGATTAGAGCGGTTTTACGTGTACATCTTCCATCGGTAATATAAAGGGAAAATCAGGAACATTTTAGTTAATTCTAATGAAAACACATTGATTTTTATCATTTGTATTGGAATGAAAAAATGTGTTTCGCATTCTCATGTCTTTTCTTGGATCTAAATAATACGAAACCTCGCTCTATGATTTGAAGTTAAAATCCTCAAATATGGTAAAATAGTGACTTTTTTCACGTTTTTCATGTAGTGTGATTTTACGTAAATATATTCGTTTTTACCAATATTTCGATTCTACTTCAAATTTTCCCACGATATGTGATTTGGCCTTCATATCTCAGAATTTCGCAAAGTTTGCATTTTTAAGCAAGTTTCTTGCATTTTGTTTTGTACTAAAAATCGTCGAATTTAGCAATATTTTGACGTTTATCAATCCCCTTTTCCTTTATGTGATTTAAACAAAATATCATCGAATTAGGGAATACTTTGCCGTTTTTCCACGTTTTTGTAAATTTTGAGTTTATTGGTATTAATTCATTAAATATACGAAAAAAATAATGCAAACACATAATTGGTTAGATAACAACCTTAAATACTTAATTTTCAATAATCCATTTGTTTTTCGTTAAATACTGAGTAAGATTATGAAAAGGGGAGAAGTTCGGTTATTATTGCATATATCGACGATTCAGCCGGAATAGAGCGGTTTTACATGTACATCTTCCATCGGTAATATTAACGGAAAATCAGAAACATAATAGTTAATTCTAATGAAAACACATAGATTTTTATCATTTGTATTGGAAACAACATTGTCATTTATCCTTTCTTGGATCTAAATAATACAAAACCTCGCTCCATGATTCGAAGTTAAAATCCTCAAATTTGGTATAAGAGTGACTTTTTTCACGTTTTTCATGTAGTTTGATATTACGTAAATATATTCATTTTTACCAATATCTCGATACTATTTCATGTAGTATTTCAAATCACGATATGTGATTTGGCCTTCAAATCTCAGAATTTTGCAAAATATTGCATTTTAAGCAAGTTTTCTTGCATTTTGTGTCGTACGAAAAATCATCGAATTTAGCAATATTTTCACGTTTATCATCCCCTTTTACTTTATGTGATTTTAACAAAATATCATCGAATTAGGCAATATTTTGCTGTTTTTCCACGTTTTGGTGAATTTTCAGTTTATTGTTATTATTACATTAAATATACGAAAAAATTATGTAAACACATAATTGATTAGATATTACCATTAAATACTTTATTTTCAATCAACTATTTTTTTCTCGTTAAAATATAGACTAAGATATTGAAAAGTGGAGAAGTTCTGTTTTTATTGCATATATCGACGTTTCAGCTGGATTAGAGCGTTTTTACGTGTACATCTTCCATCGGTAATATAAACGGAAAATCAGGAACATTTTAGTTAATTCTAATGAAAACACATTGATTTTTATCATTTGTATTGGAATGATAAAATGTGTGTCGCATTGTCATATGTCTTTTCTTGGATCTAAATAATACGAAACCTCGCTCTATGATTTAAAGTTAAAATCCTCAAATATGGTAAAATAGTGACTTTTTTTCACGTTTTTCATGTAGTGTGATTTTACGTAAATATATTCGTTTTTACCAATATTTCGATTCTATTTCATTCTTTCTCACGATATGTGATTTGGCCTTCATATCTCAGAATTTCGAGAAGTTTGCATTTTTAAGCAAGTTTCTTGCATTTTGTTTTGTACTGAAAATCGTCGAATTTAGCAATATTTTGACGTTTATCAATCCCCATTTACTTTATGTGATTTAAACAAAATATCATCGTATTAGGCAATATTTTGCCGTTTTTCCACGTTTTTGTAAATTTTCAGTTTATTGGTATTAATTCATTAAATATACGATAAAAATAATGCAAACACGTAATTGATTAGATAACAACCTTAAATACTTCATTTTCAATAATCCATTTGTTTCTAGTAAAAATACTGAGTAAGATATTGAAAAGGGGAGAAGTTCGGTTTTTATTGCATATATCGACGTTTCAGCCGGAATAGAGCGGTTTTACGTGTACATCTTCCATCGGTAATATAAACGGAAAATCAGGAACATATTAGTTAATTCTAATGAAAACACATTGATTTTTATCATTTGTATTGGCAACAACATTGTCATATGTCTTTTCTTGGATCTAAATAATACGAAACCTCGCTCCATGATTCAAAGTTAAAATCCTCAAATTTGGTATAATAGTTACTTTTTTCACGTTTTTCATGTAGTTTGATATTACGTAAATATATTCATTTTTACCAATATCTCGATACTATTTCATGTAGTATCACGATATGTGATTTGGCCTTCAAATCTCAGAATTTCGCATAATAATGCATTTTAAGCAAGTTTTCTTGCATTTTGTGTCGTACGAAAAATCATCGAATTTAGCAATATTTTCACGTTTATCATCCCCTTTTCCTTTTTGTGATATAAACAAAATATCATCGAATTAGGCAATATTTTGCTGTTTTTCCACGTTTTGGTGAATTTTCAGTTTATTGTTATTAATACATTAAATATACGATAAAAATTATGCAAACACATTATTGATTAGATATTACCGTTAAATACTTTATTTTCAATCAACTATTTGTTTCTCGTTAAAATACAGACTAAGATATTGAAAAGGGGAGAAGTTCTGTTTTTATTGCATATATCGACGTTTCAGCTGGATTAGAGCGGTTTTACGTGTACATCTTCCATCGGTAATATAAAGGGAAAATCAGGAACATTTTAGTTAAGACATGAAAACACATTGATTTTTATCATTTGTATTGGAATGATAAAATGTGTTTCGCATTCTCATATGTCTTTTCTTGGATCTAAATAATACGAAACCTCGCTCTATGATTTGAAGTTAAAATCCTGAAATATGGTAAAATAGTGACTTTTTTCACGTTTTTCCATGTGGTGTGATTATACGTAAATATATTCGTTTTTACCAATATTTCGATTCTACTTCATGTTTTCTCACGATATGTGAATTGGCCTGCATATCTCAGAATTTCGCAAAGTTTGCATTTTTAAGCAAGTTTCTTGCATTTTGTTTTGTACTAAACATCGTCGAATTTAGCAATATTTTGACGTTTATCAATCCCCTTTTCCTTTATGTGATTTAAACAAAATATCATCGAATTAGGCAATATTTTGCCGTTTTTCCACGTTTTTGTAAATTTTCAGTTTACTGGTATTAATTCATTAAATATACGATAAAAATAATGCAAACACATAATTGATTAGATAACAACCTTAAATACTTCATTTTCAATAATCCATTTGTTTCTCGTTAAAATACTGAGTAAGATATTGAAAAGGGGAGAAGTTCGGTTATTATTGCATATATCGACGTTTCAGCCGGAATAGAGCGGTTTTACATGTACATCTTCCATCGGTAATATTAACGGAAAATCAGAAACATAATAGTTAATTCTAATGAAAACACATAGATTTTTATCATTTGTATTGGAAACAACATTGTCATTTATCCTTTCTTGGATCTAAATAATACGAAACCTCGCTCCATGATTCGAAGTTAAAATCCTCAAATTTGGTATAAGAGTGACTTTTTTCACGTTTTTCATGTAGTTTGATATTACGTAAATATATTCATTTTTACCAATATCTCGATACTATTTCATGTAGTATTTCAAATCACGATATGTGATTTGGCCTTCAAATCTCAGAATTTTGCAAAATATTGCATTTTAAGCAAGTTTTCTTGCATTTTGTGTCGTACGAAAAATCATCGAATTTAGCAATATTTTCACGTTTATCATCCCCTTTTACTTTATGTGATTTTAACAAAATATCATCGAATTAGGCAATATTTTGCTGTTTTTCCACGTTTTGGTGAATTTTCAGTTTATTGTTATTATTACATTAAATATACGAAAAAATTATGTAAACACATAATTGATTAGATATTACCATTAAATACTTTATTTTCAATCAACTATTTTTTTCTCGTTAAAATATAGACTAAGATATTGAAAAGGGGAGAAGTTCTGTTTTTATTGCATATATCGACGTTTCAGCTGGATTAGAGCGTTTTTACGTGTACATCTTCCATCGGTAATATAAACGGAAAATCAGGAACATTTTAGTTAATTCTAATGAAAACACATTGATTTTTATCATTTGTATTGGAATGATAAAATGTGTGTCGCATTGTCATATGTCTTTTCTTGGATCTAAATAATACGAAACCTCGCTCTATGATTTAAAGTTAAAATCCTCAAATATGGTAAAATAGTGACTTTTTTTCACGTTTTTCATGTAGTGTGATTTTACGTAAATATATTCGTTTTTACCAATATTTCGATTCTATTTCATGCTTTCTCACGATATGTGATTTGGCCTTCATATCTGAGAATTTCGAGAAGTTTGCATTTTTAAGCAAGTTTCTTGCATTTTGTTTTGTACTGAAAATCGTCGAATTTAGCAATATTTTGACGTTTATCAATCCCCATTTACTTTATGTGATTTAAACAAAATATCATCGTATTAGGCAATATTTTGCCGTTTTTCCACGTTTTTGTAAATTTTCAGTTTATTGGTATTAATTCATTAAATATACGATAAAAATAATGCAAACACGTAATTGATTAGATAACAACCTTAAATACTTCATTTTCAATAATCCATTTGTTTCTAGTAAAAATACTGAGTAAGATATTGAAAAGGGGAGAAGTTCGGTTTTTATTGCATATATCGACGTTTCAGCCGGAATAGAGCGGTTTTACGTGTACATCTTCCATCGGTTATATAAACGGAAAATCAGGAACATATTAGTTAATTCTAATGAAAACACATTGATTTTTATCATTTGTATTGGCAACAACATTGTCATATGTCTTTTCTTGGATCTAAATAATACGAAACCTCGCTCCATGATTCAAAGTTAAAATCCTCAAATTTGGTATAATAGTTACTTTTTTCACGTTTTTCATGTAGTTTGATATTACGTAAATATATTCATTTTTACCAATATCTCGATACTATTTCATGTAGTATCACGATATGTGATTTGGCCTTCAAATCTCAGAATTTCGCATAATAATGCATTTTAAGCAAGTTTTCTTGCATTTTGTGTCGTACGAAAAATCATCGAATTTAGCAATATTTTCACGTTTATCATCCCCTTTTCCTTTTTGTGATATAAACAAAATATCATCGAATTAGGCAATATTTTGCTGTTTTTCCACGTTTTGGTGAATTTTCAGTTTATTGTTATTAATACATTAAATATACGATAAAAATTATGCAAACACATTATTGATTAGATATTACCGTTAAATACTTTATTTTCAATCAACTATTTGTTTCTCGTTAAAATACAGACTAAGATATTGAAAAGGGGAGAAGTTCTGTTTTTATTGCATATATCGACGTTTCAGCTGGATTAGAGCGGTTTTACGTGTACATCTTCCATCGGTAATATAAAGGGAAAATCAGGAACATTTTAGTTAATTCTAATGAAAACACATTGATTTTTATCATTTGTATTGGAATGATAAAATGTGTTTCGCATTCTCATATGTCTTTTCTTGGATCTAAATAATACGAAACCTCGCTCTATAATTTGAAGTTAAATCCTCAAATATGGTAAAATAGTGACTTTTTCAAGTTTTTCATGTAGTGTGATTTTACGTAAATATATTCGTTTTTACCAATATTTATATTCTAATTCAAATTTTCTCACGATATGTGATTTGGCCTTCATATCTCAGAATTTTGCAAAGTTTGCATTTTTAAGCAAGTTTCTTGCATTTTGTTTTGTACTAAAAATCGTCGAATTTAGCAATATTTTGACGTTTATCAATCCCCTTTTCCTTTATGTGATTTAAACAAAATATCATCGAATTAGGGAATACTTTGCCGTTTTTCCACGTTTTTGTAAATTTTGAGTTTATTGGTATTAATTCATTAAATATACGATAAAAATAATGCAAACACATTATTGATTAGATTACAACCTTATATACTTCTTTTTCAATAATCCATTTGTTTCTCGTTAAAATACTGAGTAAGATATTGAAAAGTGGAAAAGTTCGGTTTTTATTGCATATATCGACGTTTCAGCCGGAATAAAGCGGTTTTACGTGTACATCTTCCATCGGTAATATAAACGGAAAATCAGGAATATATTAGTTAATTCTAATGAAAACACATTGATTTTTATCATTTGTATTGGCAACAACATTGTCATATGTCTTTTCTTGGATCTAAATAATACGAAACCTCGCTCCATGATTCGAAGTTAAAATCCTCAAATTTGGTATAATAGTGACTTTTTTCACGTTTTTCATGTAGTTTGATATTACGTAAATATATTCATTTTTACCAATATCTCGATACTATTTCATGTAATATCACGATATGTGATTTGGCCTTCAAATCTCAGAATTTCGCATAATAATGCATTTTAAGCAAGTTTTCTTGCATTTTGTGTCGTACGAAAAATCATCGAATTTAGCAATATTTTCACGTTTATCATCCCCTTTTCCTTTTTGTGATATAAACAAAATATCATCGAATTAGGCAATATTTTGCTGTTTTTCCACGTTTTGGTGAATTTTCAGTTTATTGTTATTAATACATTAAATATACGATAAAAACTATGCAAACACATTATTGATTAGATATTACCATTAAATACTTTATTTTCAATCAACTATTTGTTTCTCGTTAAAATACAGACTAAGATATTGAAAAGGGTAGAAGTTCTGTTTTTATTGCATATATCGACGTTTCAGCTGGATTAGAGCGGTTTTACGTGTACATCTTCCATCGGTAATATAAAGGGAAAATCAGGAACATTTTAGTTAAGACATGAAAACACATTGATTTTTATCATTTGTATTGGAATGATAAAATGTGTTTCGCATTCTCATATGTCTTTTCTTGGATCTAAATAATACGAAACCTCGCTCTATGATTTGAAGTTAAAATCCTGAAATATGGTAAAATAGTGACTTTTTTCACGTTTTTCCATGTGGTGTGATTATACGTAAATATATTCGTTTTTACCAATATTTCGATTCTACTTCATGTTTTCTCACGATATGTGAATTGGCCTGCATATCTCAGAATTTCGCAAAGTTTGCATTTTTAAGCAAGTTTCTTGCATTTTGTTTTGTACTAAACATCGTCGAATTTAGCAATATTTTGACGTTTATCAATCCCCTTCTCCTTTATGTGATTTAAACTAAATATCATCGAATTAGGCAATATTTTGCCGTTTTTCCACGTTTTTGTAAATTTTCAGTTTACTGGTATTAATTCATTAAATATACGATAAAAATAATGCAAACACATAATTGATTAGATAACAACCTTAAATACTTCATTTTCAATAATCCATTTGTTTCTCGTTAAAATACTGAGTAAGATTTTGAAAAGGGGAGAAGTTCGGTTATTATTGCATATATCGACGTTTCAGCCGGAATAGAGCGGTTTTACGTGTACATCTTCCATCGGTAATATAAACGGAAAATCAGGAACATATTAGTTAATTCTAATGAAAACACATTGATTTATATCATTTGTATTGGCAACAACATTGTCACATGTCTTTTCTTGGATCTAAATAATACGAAACCTCGCTCCATGATTCGAAGTTAAAATCCTCAAATTTGGTATAATAGTGACTTTTTTCACGTTTTTCATGTAGTTTAATATTACGTAAATATATTCATTTTTACCAATATCTCGATACTATTTCATGTAATATCACGGTATGTGATTTGGCCTTCAAATCTCAGAATTTCGCATAATAATGCACTTTAAGCAAGTTTTCTTGCATTTTGTGTCGTACGAAAAATCATCGAATTTAGCAATATTTTCACGTTTATCATCCCCTTTTCCTTTTTGTGATATAAACAAAATATCATCGAATTAGGCAATATTTTGCTGTTTTTCCACGTTTTGGTGAATTTTCAGTTTATTGTTATTAATACATTAAATATACGATAAAAACTATGCAAACAAATTATTGATTAGATATTACCATTAAATACTTTATTTTCAATCAACTATTTGTTTCTCGTTAAAATACAGACTAAGATATTGAAAAGGGGAGAAGTTCTGTTTTTATTGCATATATCGACGTTTCAGCTGGATTAGAGCGGTTTTACGTGTACATCTTCCATCGGTAATATAAAGGGAAATTCAGGAACATTTTAGTTAATTCTAATGAAAACACATTGATTTTTATCATTTGTATTGGAATGAAAAAATGTGTTTCGCATTCTCATATGTCTTTTCTTGGATCTAAATAATACGAAACCTCGCTCTATGATTTGAAGTTAAAATCCTCAAATATGGTAAAATAGTGACTTTTTTCACGTTTTTCATGTAGTGTGATTTTACGTAAATATATTCGTTTTTACCAATATTTCGATTCTACTTCAAATTTTCCCACGATATGTGATTTGGCCTTCATATCTCAGAATTTCGCAAAGTTTGCATTTTTAAGCAAGTTTCTTGCATTTTGTTTTGTACTAAAAATCGTCGAATTTAGCAATATTTTGACGTTTATCAATCCCCTTTTCCTTTATGTGATTTAAACAAAATATCATCGAATTAGGGAATACTTTGCCGTTTTTCCACGTTTTTGTAAATTTTGAGTTTATTGGTATTAATTCATTAAATATACGATAAAAATAATGCAAACACATAATTGATTAGATAACAACCTTAAATACTTCATTTTCAATAATCCATTTGTTTTTCGTTAAATACTGAGTAAGATATTGAAAAGGGGAGAAGTTCGGTTATTATTGCATATATCGACGTTTCAGCCGGAATAGAGCGGTTTTACATGTACATCTTCCATCGGTAATATTAACGGAAAATCAGAAACATAATAGTTAATTCTAATGAAAACACATAGATTTTTATCATTTGTATTGGAAACAACATTGTCATTTATCCTTTCTTGGATCTAAATAATACGAAACCTCGCTCCATGATTCGAAGTTAAAATCCTCAAATTTGTTATAAGAGTGACTTTTTTCACGTTTTTCATGTAGTTTGATATTACGTAATTTTTATTCATTTTTACCAATATCTCGATACTATTTCATGTAGTATTTCAAATCACGATATGTGATTTGGCCTTCAAATCTCAGAATTTTGCAAAATATTGCATTTTAAGCAAGTTTTCTTGCATTTTGTGTCGTACGAAAAATCATCGAATTTAGCAATATTTTCACGTTTATCATCCCCTTTTCCTTTTTGTGATATAAACAAAATATCATCGAATTAGGCAATATTTTGCTGTTTTTCCACGTTTTGGTGAATTTTCAGTTTATTGTTATTATTACATTAAATATACGAAAAAATTATGTAAACACATAATTGATTAGATATTACCATTAAATACTTTATTTTCAATCAACTATTTTTTTCTCGTTAAAATATAGACTAAGATATTGAAAAGGGGAGAAGTTCTGTTTTTATTGCATATATCGACGTTTCAGCTGGATTAGAGCGTTTTTACGTGTACATCTTCCATCGGTAATATAAACGGAAAATCAGGAACATTTTAGTTAATTCTAATGAAAACACATTGATTTTTATCATTTGTATTGGAATGATAAAATGTGTGTCGCATTGTCATATGTCTTTTCTTGGATCTAAATAATACGAAATCTCGCTCTATGATTTAAAGTTAAAATCCTCAAATATGGTAAAATAGTGACTTTTTTCACGTTTTTCATGTAGTGTGATTTTACGTAAATATATTCGTTTTTACCAATATTTCGATTCTATTTCATGCTTTCTCACGATATGTGATTTGGCCTTCATATCTCAGAATTTCGAGAAGTTTGCATTTTTAAGCAAGTTTCTTGCATTTTGTTTTGTACTGAAAATCGTCGAATTTAGCAATATTTTGACGTTTATCAATCCCCATTTACTTTATGTGATTTAAACAAAATATCATCGTATTAGGCAATATTTTGCCGTTTTTCCACGTTTTTGTAAATTTTCAGTTTATTGGTATTAATTCATTAAATATACGATAAAAATAATGCAAACACGTAATTGATTAGATAACAACCTTAAATACTTCATTTTCAATAATCCATTTGTTTCTAGTAAAAATACTGAGTAAGATATTGAAAAGGGGAGAAGTTCGGTTTTTATTGCATATATCGACGTTTCAGCCGGAATAGAGCGGTTTTACGTGTACATCTTCCATCGGTAATATAAACGGAAAATCAGGAACATATTAGTTAATTCTAATGAAAACACATTGATTTTTATCATTTGTATTGGCAACAACATTGTCATATGTCTTTTCTTGGATCTAAATAATACGAAACCTCGCTCCATGATTCAAAGTTAAAATCCTCAAATTTGGTATAATAGTTACTTTTTTCACGTTTTTCATGTAGTTTGATATTACGTAAATATATTCATTTTTACCAATATCTCGATACTATTTCATGTAGTATCACGATATGTGATTTGGCCTTCAAATCTCAGAATTTCGCATAATAATGCATTTTAAGCAAGTTTTCTTGCATTTTGTGTCGTACGAAAAATCATCGAATTTAGCAATATTTTCACGTTTATCATCCCCTTTTCCTTTTTGTGATATAAACAAAATATCATCGAATTAGGCAATATTTTGCTGTTTTTCCACGTTTTGATGAATTTTCAGTTTATTGTTATTAATACATTAAATATACGATAAAAATTATGCAAACACATTATTGATTAGATATTACCGTTAAATACTTTATTTTCAATCAACTATTTGTTTCTCGTTAAAATACAGACTAAGATATTGAAAAGGGGAGAAGTTCTGTTTTTATTGCATATATCGACGTTTCAGCTGGATTAGAGCGGTTTTACGTGTACATCTTCCATCGGTAATATAAAGGGAAAATCAGGAACATTTTAGTTAATTCTAATGAAAACACATTGATTTTTATCATTTGTATTGGAATGATAAAATGTGTTTCGCATTCTCATATGTCTTTTCTTGGATCTAAATAATACGAAACCTCGCTCTATAATTTGAAGTTAAATCCTCAAATATGGTAAAATAGTGACTTTTTCACGTTTTTCATGTAGTGTGATTTTACGTAAATATAATCGTTTTACCAATATTTCGATTCTAATTCAAATTTTCTCACGATATGTGATTTGGCCTTCATATCTCAGAATTTTGCAAAGTTTGCATTTTTAAGCAAGTTTCTTGCATTTTGTTTTGTACTAAAAATCGTCGAATTTAGCAATATTTTGACGTTTATCAATCCCCTTTTCCTTTATGTGATTTAAACAAAATATCATCGAATTAGGGAATACTTTGCCGTTTTTCCACGTTTTTGTAAATTTTGAGTTTATTGGTATTAATTCATTAAATATACGATAAAAATAATGCAAACACATTATTGATTAGATTACAACCTTATATACTTCTTTTTCAATAATCCATTTGTTTCTCGTTAAAATACTGAGTAAGATATTGAAAAGTGGAAAAGTTCGGTTTTTATTGCATATATCGACGTTTCAGCCGGAATAAAGCGGTTTTACGTGTACATCTTCCATCGGTAATATAAACGGAAAATCAGGAACATATTAGTTAATTCTAATGAAAACACATTGATTTTTATCATTTGTATTGGAAACAACACTGTCATATGTCTTTTCTTGGATCTCAATAATACGAAACCTTGCTCCATGATTCGAAGTTAAAATCCTCAAATTTGGTATAAAAGTGACTTTTTTCACGTTTTTCATGTAGTTTGATATTACGTAAATATATTCATTTTTACCAATATCTCGATACTATTTCATGAAGTATCACGATATGTGATTTGACCTTCATATCTCAGAATTTCGCATAATAATGCATTTTAAGCAAGTTTTCTTGCATTTTGTGTCGTACGAAAAATCATCGAATTTAGCAATATTTTCACGTTTATCATCCCTTTTTCCTTTATGTGATTTAAACAAAATATCATCGAATTAGGCAATATTTTGCTGTTTTCCACGTTTTTGTGAATTTTCAGTTAACTGCTATTAATACATTAAATATACGATAAAAATGATGCAAACACATAATTGATTAGATATTACCCTAAATACTTTAATTTCAATCAACTATTTGTTTCTCGTTAAAATATAGACTAAGATATTAAAAAGGGGATAACTTTTGTTTTTAATGCATATATCGACGTTTCAGCTGGATTAGAGCAGTTTTACGTGTACATCTTCCATCGGTAATATAAACGAAAAATCAGGAACATTTTAGTTAATTCTAATGAAAACACATTGATTTTTATCATTTGTATTGGAATGATAAAATTTGTGTCGCATTTTCATATGTCTTTTCTTGGATCTAAATAATACGAAACCTTGCTCTATGATTTGAAGTTAAAATCCTCAAATATGGTAAAATAGTGACTTTTTTCACGTTTTTCATGTAGTGTGATTTTACGTAAATATATTCGTTTTTACCAATATTTCGATTCTACTTCATGTTTTCTCACGATATGTGAATTGGCCTGCATATCTCAGAATTTCGAGAAGTTTGCATTTTTAAGCAAGTTTCTTGCATTTTGTTTTGTACTGAAAATCGTCGAATTTAGCAATATTTTGACGTTTATCAATCCCCATTTACTTTATGTGATTTAAACAAAATATCATCGAATTAGGCAATATTTTGCCGTTTTTCCACGTTTTTGTAAATTTTCAGTTTATTGGTATTAATTCATTAAATATACGATAAAAATAATACAAACACGTAATTGATTAGATAACAACCTTAAATACTTCATTTTCAATAATCCATTTGTTTCTAGTTAAAATACTGAGTAAGATATTGAAAAAGGGGAGAAGTTCGGGTTTTATTGCATATATCGACGTTTCAGCCTGAATAGAGCGGTTTTACGTGTACATCTTCCATCGGTAATATAAACGGAAAATCAGGAACATATTAGTTAATTCTAATGAAAACACATTTATTTTTATCATTTGTATTGGCAACAACATTGTCATATGTCTTTTCTTGGATCTAAATAATACGAAACCTCGCTCCATGATTCGAAGTTAAAATCCTCAAATTTGGTATAATAGTGACTTTTTTCACGTT